>NC_060267.1:124137194-124271583 GCF_021613505.1 Equus quagga
CAAGTTACATCCCTATCATCTGGAAAACATGAAATGCTCTAATAATCACTGGTTTTGGTTTCAAAGCCATACAGGTTTGCATTCCGCTTGTGTTTCTGAAGACATACAAAGGATATCAAGAATTTGTAGAAGTTTGGTTCAGGCCATTGTAACCTTGAAGTACATGGTCAAGGGGGAGGTTTACCTCTTGTCATTCAGAAATCTTTCGTAATGGCATAAGTTTTCCTGTTCAGATTGGATGTAAGAAGTCAGGGACAGTTTGCCAAGGAATGACCAGGTTTCAAGCCCACCATCATAAATCCTGAGATTGCCTTGAGGAAGGGACCCCGCAGTCAAGACTGCCAGTCTTTACCGACCCTCTCTTTTAGAGGTGACCAGAGACCTGTTTTTCCAAAGTATCTCTGCAGCTACTGGAATATCAATGCTGATAAAACTCTACACTTGGGTTTTGAAGACTGCTTTTCTTGAAACTCTCAGTCCCCTGCTCTCCTGACCCTTGTTTTTCCACCCTCATTCAAAATGCCTTCTCTTTGAAGCTGCTTATCATCCAGCAATACCACCAACTCACTGTGGTCACTGCCCTCAAACCTCCAAGTTATTCCATCCCGTTCACTCTGGACCTGAGCCGCTGACTGTGTCCTCCTCTCAACCCTAGGCAACTCTCAAATGGACAAAAGAGCTTCACAGTTCCTTAACCTTAACACCAGTGCTCTTTCTCTCCACACCTCTTCCATGGTCTCACCCAGGAATCACACGAACCTCTGAACTGCTCTGCTTTTGAAGATGAAACCGGGAATTCCACTCTATCCTATTATCCTATGCCTCTGTTTCCCGACCTATTCCTAAAGTGCTATGCCACCATCCTAACTCTGGTCCCTCGAGCTGCCTTGTATGTTAGCCCCTCTTCATTATTGGGCATGTTGAATTGCATATGGACTTTCCTCTGTGATCCTGAAGAAATCACTTTACTTGTCTAATCAATCGTAGACAAGTTACCTGGAAGGAGAATCCTAAGGCATAAGAAGACGGTGATTACAAATGAACCATCATGAGAGTGCCCGCATAGATTCTGCATGGTAGCTTCCGGTTCTCGTCCCTGAATACCCATCTAGCCATCATCACTCAGCCACACCCTCACTCATACTCTTTCTCTGGCAATCTCCCTGCCAAGTTCTCATTTTCCCACTCAATCAATAGCTGTTGTTCCAATTATCAAGGAGAAAGCAGCAGAGGAAAAAGCACATTACCTAAGTGAGTTGATGGGGTTAATTAGGATGAAATCAACTGTCTAAACTGCTAACTAAACCATCTCAACCCCATCCTTCTCTGCCTTCCCTGACCTGATATTTTACTGTTTAGTACTGGTTCTCCGTCTGGCTTCACCAAAACATTCTCTTCTCCAGGGTTTCGTCTTGGGCTTTCTTCTGTCTCTGCACCTTGGAGGATGGACTTTTTCAAGTTTTGTGAAATCCTGGAAATGGAACATAAAACGTGTGCCTGTGCCTTTTTTCATGTGATTCTTGGAATATGTGACACACAAAAAAGATTAAGAACCCCTGATCAGATGAATTCACAGCCCTGCAAAGCCACCTACTTGTTGTGGGACCTTAGGCAAGACACTTACCCTCTTAGAAGTTCCTCATCAGAAGATGATCAGATATCAGAACATCAAAATACCCACTCTGTAGGGGCTTTGTAAGAAAGACAATATGTGTAAAAAGCTTGGTATAATATCTGGCATTTTAAGGCAACTAGATAAGCATCATTTTAACAAAATAATAAGCCAATTCTAATAACTATCTCTTTCTTTCTAGGTGAACTCATCCCCTCCCATGGCCTCACTCACCAGCAAAAAGTGAAAGGCAATCCTTTAGCTCTACCTTACAGCTCAAACCTCCCTCCAGAGCTCCATCCAGACTGTACCTACAGCTACCGGGCACTGAGCCTGCATTTCCCACCAGCAACTCAAACCCATTGTGTTTTTCCTTTTCTGTCACCACATCATATATTTCACTTAAAGCTCATCAACTAGTTCAGCCAAGCCAGAAATCTCTAAGTTTTCTTAGACTCACTCTTCCCCTTAACGTTCGACATGATTGGACCTCAAGGCCTGCTGGTTCTACCTTTCAAAGAACTCTGGAATCAGTCCCCTCTTCATCCCCATGGTCACTGCCTTAGTTGAGAAACTTCATAGCTCTTACCTGGATTATTACACTAGCTTTGTAACTTATTTTTGTCCCAAGGTTCTCACCTGTCCATTCTGTCCTCCATGGTTACTGAAGGGCCCTATGTGATGGGAATTTTTGTTTTTAAAGTATAAATTCTAAGTGTTTGATTCTCCTCTCCCCCTGAAAACTTTTTCTTTTGCTGACAGTCTCACCTTCCCCTGGAAGAGAGACTCTGTTAGTGCCAGCTTTGGTCCATGGGCTTTGGTGAAAAATGAGGATAAGAGGCACCAAGAATCACAGCCTTACAAGGTGAAAGACTAGTTTAATTCGCATTAGCAACAGAAACATGAGTTTCTTACTAGAAAGGGGGGACTGAAAGGGCAGAAAGTGGAGTAAGACGACGGAGGGCTGGAGGCTTGATTTAGGGGAGTGTTTTTGCTTAGGATTAGAGAGAGGGCTAAAGACAGAGGTTTGAGGCAATAGAGAGTGAAAATGCAAGAAAAAGGGAAAAAGATTGAAGTGCCTCTTTGATTTTCCAGTCTCCAGTAGAGAACGGTTTTTACTTTGAGCAGCTGCACTGTGCCAGGACTGGACCAATGAACACCTCTGGGCTCTGAGAGTTACATGTGGTTAAGCTGTACGTTCCTGAGGATGAAGGCCTCACGATACATAAGTCCCGTGACAATCTGGCACAAACTTCTCCAATCCTATCAGCCCCTCCCTTCCAGCAAATTTCACCCAGAATTATTCTCTCTTCCACATTTCTTCATACTTGTGCTTGCCCCTCTGCCTACAATGACCTTACTCTGCCTTTCTGTTGGTGAACTTCCATCCACCAAGACCCTAAACTGCCCATCCCTGCCCCTTCCTTGAATTGGGACAGTCTCTTGCTACATCCGTGGCCAGGTTACCCGCAAGAGAATGGAAGTAAAAAGTGTAGGAAGATTTGAGTGGTTGCGACTTTTCCCCGGAAGTTTAAGGAGGACATCCAAGGCGACAGGATTGCTTCAGGGAGGCCTCAGGGAGCTTCTTAGGAATGGATTTGAGTAGTTGGTGGACCTAAGGAGGGAATGTCCACGGGGCAGTGAGGGTTGAAGCCAGCCTGATTCTTTCATGCAATGTATGGACATCTCCAATACACAAATCAGTTGCTTCCCTTATTATCTTAAGCAACAAAAATAATTTGTAATTTATTAGAATAATTTATTTGCAAATGGTAAAAATGGCCAGATAGCTAGAGATAAAAGATTATGTTGTGCTCTGAATAATACTCAAAGGCACGTGTACTGCCAGTGAGGGAGCTACGTAAAAGCAGAGAAGAGATCAGACCAGCTCTGCATAAAAATGTTACCTCTAACCAAAATTGACCTCAGGCCATCAAATTTACATATAAGCCAAGTACAAATAGAACGTGCTTCTCTATCTATCAACTCCCCTTTGTTGACAAACCTGCAGGGCAAGAATGCAGTAGTGTCCACTGTCTGCAGTTACTACATTATCCAAGGCAAAGCTTTCCGCACAAGAATGGAAACATCCTGAGTCCTCAGAAGGGCTGAGCTTGTACAGAAGGGAAGCTAAAGGAAGGTGCTTCACAAGGTGTCTGATGCCTAAAACGAAGACAAGTCAGACTGGACCGAAAGGGTTAGTACCATAACGAGGCAGAAACGTGTGAAACAGTTCATGCAGCCACCTTATTTATTGAGAAGTCCTCATTTTATTGCCCGTTTAGTAACATGTTTGTTCCACAAACTGATTTCTCATAAAGCAAAGCACAACTTTTTCTTATAAATAGTATAAATTATTTTATTTACAGAAACTTGTTACAAAACAAATAGACTATATATTTCTTCTCTTTTAAATATCCAAAGTAATTTTCTATCCCTTGACATTTGTTCATGTTCTATACAGCAGCCAACACAAAGTCCAGCTGAGATGCTCTTGATTATGTGTACAAATTATCAAACTATTCACACATTTTAACACAGGAGATTGCTTTTATAACCAAGCTCAAAGAAAAACAGCAAAATGCTTTCAAGGCCCTACATTCACACTGACAGTATGTAGTGCTCATTTAAATGATCTGAAAATGTAAAATGTTTTGCACAAAATGTAAAAATGATTATTTTCTGCTAAACAATGAAACTGTTAACAATCATTTTCCAAAGTCCAACTTCATCCCCCAGGACAGATGAGAGAGATTAAGAAACCGCTTGGCAACAGAACTCTTGCAGGAAGACAGCTGCCTGTTTAAGTTACATTTTTCAAATTATACATTTTGTTTTCAATGTCCTCAGAGGTACTTTGTATTATATTTTTGGAATACAAAATATTTTAAATATTCTATTTTAAACTCTGTATTTCATGAGTGAGTAACAAAACGGACACATTGTGTAAGTTGCTGGCTGACAAAAAGATTTGTAACCCTTGGTGCCACGGGGCAATCCATCACTAGTTGAATTACTGGGAACCAAAAGGTCTGAATTTTAAAATACCTTATAAAATTACCAGCATTGGTGGTTTTCAATTCCTCCCCTAAAATTTTAGAAACAATATTTAGGTGGAAAAAGCAAACTCCAAAAGTTCAACTGAACATTCAAGTCTTTTTAAAGAGAATCTGTCTAAGCTTAAAACTAGGTTCAGGCACTTTCAGTTTGTTTCCATTAGTTTTAAACCACATCACATACGAACACACATGTGCTCAGAGGGTACACATACACACACACAGGCGCACGCACACACAAAACACTAACAAAAGAAAAGCAGTGTGTCACTTAGTTACATGTAGTCTATCGGGAAATCAGGCAACTAGGGAGAAGCAATGCCCACTTCATCTGTCTGAATCCACTCCCGGGACATTAAAGGGACAAAACGGCTTTCACTTTCACAGAGGCAAACCTTCAACTGTGAAGGAGGCAGGTCCTAGGACTATCGGCTTGGCAGTGAACCACTTCAAATTATAAAAAGGTATTTACTTTTATTAATTAATAAATAAATACTAGATGATCTCAATTGTACCAAAACAGGATATCAGAAAAAAAGACCTGTGCAAAAATACATATTTAAATATGTACAATTCATTTTTAACAAAATATGTCTTCTGAAATAGGGATACTTCCATATTTATAATAGAACAAGAAATTCCAAAATAAAGATACAAAAGTAGGTTTTGTATAATTCTTTGTTCATCATTGCAGCACTTTTTTTTTTTTTTTTGTAGGTTAAGAAAACTGCAGTTGTTGTCATGAAATTCTATTCGAAAGAATATAAAAATTATCTTGGTTTTAAATTGATACCAAAGTCTGTCTAGAAACAACCCAACCACTGCAAATTTGGTTTTTGCAAGTTAATTTAATTCAAAAAAATACTTGTACTCCTGTGTTTTAAATGGTCTTAATTGTTCATCATAATAAAAAGTAGTTGTAGGAGAAAATAAAATATTTGAACAACAGTCTAAAATTTAATAGCACTGTTTAGAATAGGTCTGTTTGTGGCAGGCAGAATTCCAAATGGCTAATTTCCTAATCCCGATGCTCTGTGTACTACTGGGAGACATAATCAAATTCAATTAAAACCTCAGTCTAAGAAATCAAATGATCAATACTCGATAATCTAAATATCTACATTACTCTGAATCAACTTGCTATTGTGGATCCTATTCACATCTTTCGGAACAACATGATCTGTCTATAAATTCCATCGCTAAAAGCAACTTTATTTATAACCATCAAGTCCCCTTGGCTCTGAAAATAAATTCTACCCAGACCCCATTGCACTTGTCACCAAGGAATCAAACTAAGGACGTTCTGATTCCCTCTTACCTCCTTCCTCTCCCTCCAGTGGGAAGGAACAATCAGACTGATTTCTCCTCACTCCACCGAACCGGCCCATCCGTGCTCTCCTTCCTAAGCTCTCCTATAGCATCATTTAAGAAACATTTACTGATTGATTGCATAATAAGTGAACAAGATACTGTTTCCCCTTCCTTTGAAAAAATCAAGATTTTACATCAATTTATAGCTAAAGTATCTGCATAATGTTTTTGCTTTCTTACATAATAAGAATAATTCTGTAGTAATTCACATTATTAGGCTGGTAACCAAGTATTTATTCATTCTACCTGTTGTTGACTTGAAATTCCCTGAAACTGAAGTTTGTAACCCAAGAATTGTAGGGAAAAAAGGATGCACTAGACTGGCTCTGTCCAGGCCCTGACCGGGGCGATGATCAGAGCTTTGGGAATTGACCCTGTGTGTGGCAACTTCATACGTTCTCCTAAGCAAAAGAGCCCAGTTCTCGTTCCAGGAGCTGTGGTTGTGGCATCACCTATTAAAAAGCCCCAGCTTCACGTTCAATGACACCTTCTCAAGCAACAATGTTTTAACATAGTAAGTTCTTTCTTTTGGGGTGGGGTACTAGAAAAAACATCCCGGAGGGTCTCCAAAACTCTCTTAGGAAGATGGCTGGCATTAATCCCCAGAAAAGAGGGTGTGTCAGAGAAATACTATACATGCATCACATTACCTCTGCCACACAGGACAGGTACACTTGCGCTACCTCCCCTCCCTGGGGGCCTGCTCCCCACCCCAACGGCATCCACATAAACACCTGTGGCGGCAGGAAGGGGAGTGCGGACACACACACACACAATGGGGAGTGCTCAGAGAGGAATTTACACAAAGACCCAGGATAGTGTCCAAAGAGGAGAGATCAAGGGTAATACAGAGTGCCTGGAAACATTTAAATAGATTAATGACTCTGTGAATGACAGTTTCTGCTGCATCCTAATCACCTCACTTTACAAAGGCAATTTTTTTAAAATGGGAGACTGGGCAGGACAACCAGCCCAATCTGCCACACTGTTTACATGAAGACTTAAAGGGTAAAAAACGCCATCTCTTTGGAAATCTTGGAAAAATGTTTCCCCCCGTAGTGATTTTATCCACCCCCTCCCACCAAAATTTGGCTTTCCATTATCAAAACTAGCTTGCATTTGCATTTTCTTTTTAAAAAAATCACACAGAATTGCTTTTATCCCATGAAAAGTAAGCCTCTAAAATGATGTATACTTGCTCTATGGGCATCAATGGCTTTAAAGTAGTTTGTAAGTTAGAAACTTCTGAGAGCTTCTTATCCCAAATTACTCACAAAAGGCCGAGAAAAAATACTGGCCATTTTGTGATGGTGCCTTGCACTAACGTCCACATTCATTCCTGGAACATTGATAAACACCTAACGACAGATCCCCTTCTCCAGAGGGTTACTCCGTGCAGCCCTGCTCTCCTTCAGAAGGTGTCTCCAGTTAAGGGGCCTAAAGCTGGAGAGTGACCCACAGAAGACAGTGTGAAAGGGACCTGAGGGTGGAGAGGAGGGAGGGAGAAAAGGCTACAGTAACGCTCTTCTCGAAACATTCTTTGCCCAGCCGACCTCCTGGAAGAGTGGCTCCGTGATAGACTGCAAGTTAAAGACAAAACAACTTCTCACAGTTCGGCAGCAAGCAGTCCAGACCACTGTAACACTGAGAAAAGCAATTCGGTGGCTGAACTTGATCCAGTGTCCTTTACGAGTACTCACTGCTACAGACATAGCTTCAGGGAAATCCTCGTTAAAACAACAGCCCGGCAGATTTCTACCCTTGAGGCCCACAGGAGGTTGGGAAAACAGACTCAAAGGCATCGTGGAGTCCAGAGTGCTGAGTGGAGGTGTAACTTGTCGTCAAAAGTGTCCAGATTATTCCTCCCCGGACTATTTTCAGCTGTCAGGGACGTGCCTTTGGCTTTCAAAAAAGAGGGGTGGGGAGACAACAAAAAGGTAAGTCAGCGGTTGTACACTGCACTGCGCTGATGCTAAACAAGAATATTCCAAAGGCCACACGCCACTGACATCTCCACTGACTGGGTGATGCCAGGAGAGTCAGCTACAAAATTTGGCCTTAGCTTTCAAAAGCCTTCACTGCCCTTGAGCAAAATCATTCTAAAGGACTGACTTTGAGACAACTGTCTAGGTGAGATGCCAGGCCAGGTTTCTAGCTTAGAGAAAAGGCTTAGGGTTTGCCTTTTGGTTTTATTTACTGATTTTGTTTCCCTGAAGGCATTCTAGGTTGTCAACTGAGAACTGAACAAGGTCAAATGGGCTGGCACACACAGGTGTGAGAGCTCACACCCGAGGCAGTGCTCCTCAGGGAGAGGGAGCTCTGGCCCTCACTGTCCCACAGGGAGCTATTTTTAAGTCCTTGGTGGCAGAGGCCATGAACAGACTGGCAGGGGGGTAGGGAAGAGGGCAACTGCCCATCCTCATCTCCTAGCTTCCCAGCATGTCCCAGTGCATTCCCTTGTTAAGGGAGCTTCAACCAGCTCAGTTATCTGTCCTAAAATCAGCTCCAGGAGGAGCAGCAAGTTGAGGTGCCTACTTTTCTAAGAGCAGCATTCTTTAAAGCATTGTGGAGTCTTGGGTCCCTTTGAGATTCTGATGAAAGCCACAGGATCTCTCTTGCAGATAAATGAGCACAGACACAAAACTATGCAACAGTTTTTTGGGGGGTTTGCTGATCCTCTGATCTCTAGCCATGCCCCCCCTCCAGGATTTGTGCAGCATAACGAAAAGTATTCCACTGCACAGAGGAAATCTTTCTCAAATACGAACTTAAGTTGAAACTAATTTTAAGGAAAAGAACTGAAACTTAGGCTGTTGGTCCTAGTGGGATACAGCCCCCCCAAATGGTAGAAATCGGAGGTGGCAAACTCGTAGCTCATGAGCCCAACTTAGCCAACAGATGTGTGGGCTACACCAGATTAAAAAATACCACAAAAAGCTATACAGCTTAAGAAAATGGCTGACTTTCTCATGCAAGTCCAGATCTGCAGTTTCCCTCTGAAACTGGTTAAGTTTCTGGGAGCAGCTGCTCCATGTAAATGGGGCTCCCACTCCCCCATTTTCCACAGACACTGTTCCTCTCAGCTGCACCAGGCCAGCTTCTTCTTCCCCATTCTGCTGCTGTGGGTGGTAAGGTCTGCAGCCAAGTCCACATGAAGACAGAGCACACTCATACAAACGTGGGCATCACAACGCAATGGAACGTCCCTCCTGCGGGGTTCCAGGAGAATCAGGACGCTGCACGCAGGAGGGAGTTTTTAAGGGATGGGTCTGTCATTCTTATGGTGTTTGCATTGCCTTTTTATGCTCATCGTAAACTATCATGAGGAACTATAAACCAGGAAGTAAACACACACTGTCACTTGTCCAGGAACCCCTTGCTCAAAGAGTCAAACAGCCAGTGTGGATTTGTGGGATTTGTGGCTCACACAGAAGAATTTAAGCAGCTGCTATTTAAATTCATGGATAATTATTTTCCCCATACCTTTGGCATTGGGCATTAATTCACACAGATATTGGAGGGAAATTATATCACAGTAAGAAACTTCTTGGTATTTTCTGAAAAAGTCCTACCTGGCATTTGAGTTAAATTCTGAAGACGAGAAAAGAAAAGAATCAAAAAAAGCCCTCACATTTTAAATCAGGGCTCTGGGACGATGCCGCTGAAATTCCTGCTCGTAAGCAAGGGGAGAAGATATCCCGACGAATGAAATAAGATGAGAGAGGAGCTGGAAGTTAAGAGTAGAGGAAGCTGGAAGAAACGGCTACAGGAGAGAAGGTTGGGAGAAGACAGTAATAGCAAAAGAGGGGGAAAGACAGATTCAGTGTGAGAGAGAAGTCCGACACACAGTGAGCCACTTCTCTACAAATGGGCCCATGCTCAGATTTCTCTTTAATCTATCACAACTTCAATGAGATTTTAGTCCTCTGCGATGCCCACACTTAATGCTGTTTTCCTGCTTCCCTGGAAAACTTAGAGGAGAAAATATAGTTACAGGGAGAGAGTTGACCAGAAAATCTGAAATTCCTTGATGGGAAAAATATTAAAAGCTCTTGCTTTTTAAAATTTAAATCATCTCTTTCTAGATCAGTTTGATTTTAGCTTAGCTTTCTTCAGAGGAACATACTAGAAAGCTGTTCTGCTTCCCTCCGGAACAGCATCACAGGAAGCACATGTCCACCAGGCACTATACTCGTTTGCTCTGGAGAGAGATTTTGCTGTCACACGGGATGGTTTCCGCAGCCCTATCTGCTAAAGTGCACCTCTGTGGTTTCCTGACCCAAAAGCATCTTCCAAGTCATCAAAATTCTGGCAGAGAGGAGCCTGTTTTACCTTCATATGGCCATGAACTCTTCCTTTTTTTAAAGGACACCAGGAAGCTGGACATCTGTGTATAGGCAAACCAACCAACCCCAACCACACAGATCTCCCAGCAGGCGAAAGACCTCAAGGAGGAAATGGCCTCCCCACAGGGCTCACAGTCCATTTCCTACCTGATGGAGGAGGGAACTGTTCGTCAGTCCTTGCGCCCCTGGGCTGGTGCCTGTGTGTTTCACATGGACGTTGTTCATGGCTGGCAATTTGGCAACCTTTGTGGGTTTGCTGCTGTTGTTGTTGACGCTGCTTGAGCCGGGCGAGCACTTTCTTTTCTTGCCTATGAGTTTCTCGAGAGGAGTGTGTGAGTGTGAATAACTGTGGGAGTTGACAGGCAGTTCGCTGGACTGGTGAATGAATGGGCCAAGAGAAAGCGTGGAATCACTGCTGTTCACCATCACACTCATTCTCTTGATGGATTCCGCAGGGCTCCCGCCGGGGGGGCCCCTCCCTGACTGCTCGTGCCGGACACTCAGTGAGTTCACTTTACTTGCCACACAGTTGAGGCCGATGCCGTGGGAAGCTGTTACCGGTGAGGGGTAGGGAGGCCCAGAGTGAGCCACACAGTTTTTCCTAAAAGACTCCATGGAATGAGAAGAAGAGGAGGAGGAGGAGGAGGAGGAGGAAGAGTGAACTAACAGTGGGGAACTGTTTTTGCGTTTCTTTCCTGAGCCGCCGCTGGTACTGCTACTGGCATTGTGACAGTTAGTGCTGTTACCAGAAGACTCCTTGGGTCTTAAAGACTTGCTGGATTTCAACTTCTGAGGTTTCCTGGACATGGGGGAGGAGGGCACTGAGGAAAGGCCAGAGGGCGTGGAAGGGGATGAGGACGAAGAGGACACTTGTCTGGATTGCATACTGCACACAGGATCCATTGCCCCAGAAGCAGCAGGCTGTGCATTTAATGTGGTTCCATGAGCTGGTACCGATTTGCTATTTGGGGAGATGTAGGTGGAGGACAGCAGGACTGGGGATGTAGACACGGTGGCTGCTGCCAGATAGCTGACCCCACATTGTGATGTCGGCACAGAGTTTGTCCGGTGAGGAACACGTGTGGAGACAGGTGATGTGGTACTCGGCACTGGTGGGATTTTCCTGCAAAAAAGGAGAGGGCAGTGAGTGATATTCACCACAGCCATTCATGGGAACTTTTAGATGGACACCCCTTCGCCTCTGGCACAGAGAAGCACACTCCCGTCAGAGTGACCACTCTGAAATGCAGAGCCAATTCTGTCACTTCTCTCCTTCAATCCCCTAATGCCTTCCTGGGGTTCTCAGAACAGTGGTCTGTAAAGCCCTGTGTGCTACTGCTCCAGCTTCATACCCCCTGCTCCCAGCCCCCACCCCAGATCCCTGATTCCAGCCGCTGATCATCCTTAAGTTCTGAGAACAGGCCATGACGTAGACCCTGTATATCTTCTGGCTAGAACTCTCTGACCCCAACTTTCGCTCATCCTTTAGTCTCAGCTCATCATCACCTAGGAAATCTGTCCTGATCATCCCGACTTGCTCAGTTCCCCATGGACTTGCACTGCCCCCCATTCCTAGACTTCGGAGGACTCAGGGTGGTTTCAATGTGTGATTGTTGATCACTGCCTAATTTCTTTGTAGATGGAACAACCCACAGCTTATTCACCATCATAGCCCCAGTGGCTAGCACAGTGCCTGGAATACGGAAGGAAGGCACTCAATAAATGCCAAGAGAATTCATGAACAAATGAGGAAAAAGGAAGGGCACAGTTGACTAATAACAACTGCTAGGTCTTAACTACTGGTCGAAATGACTGTACAAGGGAATGAAGCCCCCAGATCTTCAGGGGATTTCCAGTCGCAGTGCTGGAACAAGGTATTCTGTTAGTAATGTCTGGGCAGGGTATCCATCTGGGGTAAGGGAGCCATTCAAATAGTCAAACCAGGGAGGCTCCCCCTTTTATCTCAGCTCTGATTTTAAAATGTGACACCACCAACATTTTAAAAACTTTTATGATGGAATTAACACTGAGGTGGCAAAACAGAAAATGGCCTGCCTGGAAGGCCAACCCTGCCTGCTCCTGACTTCACGGGCGGCTCTGGCTGATGCAGTCACCATACCAGCAGGGTTCTAATTCCTCAGCTTCCAGCGCAAGAGCTGGTCCAGACTGCTGCCAAAGTGCTTTCAGATGCTTCTGCAGAAGAACTACAGGTATTAATGAAAGGACTTAATTGCTGCAAGTGTTTGCACCAGCTTTAAAACCCCCATTCAAGGATGTAGCTTGGCCCACAAGTCAGGGCTTCCCAACTTTGGCTGCACAATAGAATCACCTGTGGAGTTTAGGCCACGCCCAGATCCACTATACTAGAATGCCTGGGGGTTGGGGCCTGTACATTAATAATTTTGAAATCTCTCCAGGAGATTCCAACACAAATCCAAGACTGAGAAGCCGGGCACTATCCCCATGCTACTCATGGAGGACAAGCACTGATAGTACCTGAGAGGCTTGTTAGAATGCTGAGTCCCTGGGCCCCACCGCAGACCTACAGATTCACCAGAATCTGTGTTTCAGCAAGATCTCCAGGCGAGTCATGGGCACTGGCACCATGGAGAAGCCCTGCTCTCCATGAAGTACAGGTGCTTGCGCTTACTGGGCGCAGTGGCTTCTTGTGGCCACCAGGTGGCCTCTTAGGAAGATGGAGCCTAAAGACCAGGCTGCTGGAACCAAATCCTGGGAAAAGGAAAAGGCTTCCATAGGGGAAGGGATGTGACCTCTCTGGACTAAGCTATTGGTTCCTCTTAAGCTCTTTTAAGTCATTACCTTCTGCATAAAGAAGAGACAAACAATATGTAGTCATACATATTGTCATACACGGACTTGTGTTTGCATAACACAATCTAAAAAGTTAAATTTATCAATCTAAAAAATTAAAAACAAAAAACACCCAAACGAAAAAACCCTTTGATAACCATCCCAGCCCCTCCTCAGGGGATAGTGATTGCAAATCAACAGTGGGCAAGCAGTTGACCAGACACTGAAGATGATTTATTTCATGGTCATACTCAAATTCCACTTCCACTTATCCCCAAATTAACCACAATAAGCAACTAAAGGGTAAAGGGGCCAAGAAGAGTGCTGCCCAAACTGGGGCTCTTCCTTGGCTGAGCCGGCAGGGTGGGACCTGGACCACTTTGAGGGTTTTCTTGAGTGCCTCAAAGATGCTACCTGAGAAGAGTTCTCCTCTGGCTGAGAAATGCTCAACCACTCCCAGCAAATCTCAGGGGCTACGTGAGTCGGCCTACCTCACTCCTGTGTAAGGGAGCATTTCCTCGAGTACCTGGCCCAGCACCTCTCTCCAAGCTCCTGTCTGTCCCAAGCCTGTGTTCCAGCTCACCACTGAACAACACGTCTGTCTCTGCTGTAATGACTTTTTTAAAACCAAAGCTCATGGTAACGGAAAGGAATGGTGTCCTCCTTTCTGGGAGCAAGTGATTGATAAGGCAGTCAGCCTCTGACAGAACAGAGAGGGAGACAGTGCAGTCAATCTCATGATCCTGCTTCTTCAAAAGTTTTCAGCACAAAGAAGAAAAGCTCTCCACATGAGCCACTAAGGACCAAAACCATCTTCACCCAAACTATTGGTCATAAGCCACGTTTCAATGTAATGGGGATAAAATATTCCGAGGACCTTTTAAACTCTTAGGAGTACGCTATGCCAGTAGTTTAGTGATCTCAATGAGCTCTCCACATCCCACCAGGTAGTCTGAAGAAATAAGCAGCTGAGATTTCATGTATCTTGGGGTGGGTGAGTATTGACAGACCCCCAGCGGCCCAACAAACCACTGCCCTGAGTCAGTCTCTGGAAAGGGACGAAGTTCCTTCATTAAGAAGGAACAGGAGTGTCTTATCTAGTAAGAGCCAGGAAGAAATGTGAACCAGAAAAGCAGAGTAACACTGCTCTGGGTCTGGTTTTCGAAGTGAACAAACACAAGTCCTATTAATGATCATGGAGATGGTTCTTTGGATTGTGGACTACCCAAAGCCTCTGACTTTATTAGGAAACCAAGGCAAGGAGGCAAACAGATGTACTGGCAGAGTCCATTCAAGGAGGCACTAGTAAATGATGCCCCAATGGAGGATCTGGGATGACCCATGGATTACTGGCTAGTCCCCTTTAGCAAATCTCAATGTTTCCCAAAGAAGGTTCCACCAAAAACTAGCTCCCCAAGATGCTCCCCTAAAAAAGGTTCCCAGGTCAAAAGAGCTTGGGAAACATTCTACATTCTACATGATACCCCATGCTGTGAGAGTTACAATGGACACTACCCATTAAAGGCCCCAAGCAGTCCTGCAGCAATGAAAACTGCTTTACTTCAGGAGAGGCTGAGACCCTCCTGGCCGTGGAACCCTTGTTTCACTTACGATCCTGTTTGGTAAACACTAGCTCGTTGATCACTTTATCTTAAATTGTAAATCAGAGCACATAAACCCTCAACAGCTCCCTGCTGCACTCAACACCAATTCCAGTGTCACCGGGCCTCTGCTGGCCTCTCGGATCTCATCTCGTACTATACTCACTTTCCTGCTGTTTCTCAAACAAGCCACATTCTTTTCTAACTCAAGACTTTCACAAACACAGTTCCCTCTGCCTGGAACCCACTACTCCCCACCACCCTGTGGCTGCTCTTTCTCATCCAGCCATCACAGTTGAAGGGCCGCCTCTTCAGAGAGGCTTTCCCTAAATCCCTCTGGCCTGTTATTTTCCCATCTCAGCTCTCTAGAATCGAACTCCTTCTGGGTCCAAATCCTGGCCCTACCACTACTTTGCTGTGCAACCTTGTTTCTCAGTTTCATTATCTGGAAAATAAGGATAATCAAGCTCATCTGACACAGCAAATTGTGAAAATTTAATACATTTAATAAGTGCCTGGCACACAGTGAGCCCTCAGTAAGTGTTAGAGATTATCACTACATCTATTATCTCCCTTATGACAAGCTATAATCTCTCTTTGTTGGTTTTTTTTTCTTTTGAGGAAGATTAGCCCTGAGCTAACTGCTGTCAATTCTCCTCTTTTTGCTGAGAAAGACTGGCCCTTAGCTAACATCTGTGCCTATCTTCCTCTACTTTATATATGGGACACCTACCACAGCATAGCTTGCCAAGCGGTGCCATGTCCATACCTGGGATCCGAACCAGCGAACCCCAGGCCGCCAAAGTGGAACGTGTGAACTTAACCACTGTGCCACTGGGCCAGCCCCTCTTTATTGGTTTTTGTGTTTCTCCTCAGAACTAGAATGTGATCTCCATACATTTGGGAGTTCCTCTGCCTGAACCACAGTGCCCAGAACAAGACATATTTAATGAAATAGTGAATGAATGAATGAATGATGAGGGGCCTTCTTCTCAGGGTGAGTCATGGCCCTATTCATTTGAGATAAGCTTTCCTTCACTAAATCACTCTCACGAGAAACATGGATGCAGCAGTGAGTAGTGAGCCCCTCTCCTCACCCCAGCAGTGGTGGGGCAGGCACTTACTTCCACAGCTGCGCGTTCAGATGCTTCTCCACCATGAGGTTGAGGGCGCAGCGAAGCCGGTTCCACCTGGAGTCAAACACGTAATAGCCTCTTCCAATCTGCCGGCTCCCAAATGTGCAAAACTGCAAGAGAGAGCAAAACTGCATGTGCTTGCTGACTCTGACATGACGCACCCAGCGAGCACTCTCTCCTTCAGGAAAGGAGCTAACCATGAAAGCACAGCTTACTCTGAGTACCGGAGGCTGTGAAGCATGAGAGTGACAATGCCTAGCCCTGAGTTTTATGAAAAGAAAGGGAAAAGCATGAGACGTCCCTGGACAGGGTGCATGCTGCCCCTGGGGCACCCTGTTCTGAGCTGTTCTCACACCTTGACGGCATCCCCACAGGAACGGGCATGCCAAGGTCCCTGGTGCGCCCCCCTGCAGTGCCCTGTCCCTGCTGCATGGGAAGGGTCAACGCGGGGTGGATGTGGAACTTACAGATGCTGGCTGAGGATGATGACCTGAATAATGACAGTCCAGTTTTTCAACAGACTCTTCTTTGTCATCGCCTTCTCCCTCCTCACTGGATAACCGAGAAGCTGGCTCAGTGGCAGGCAGGGGAGGGTGTGGAGATTCATGGACTGGAGGAGGGTCAATGGGGGCACTCCCACCTTGCTGAGCAGGGCAGCCTGGAGGCCTTGGTGAGTAGAAAGTGGAGCACCAATCAGATCACACGTCTGGGAATCAGCCACCTTAACTCAGATACAACAATGTATCCAAAACCACCTAGAGGAGGTCTGGGGTCCACCACTAGCACTGGGGAAACATGCTGATGCAGGTGGCCTGGGAGTGAAAGACCCTCACTCCTGAACTGCACGATGTCAAATGGAGCCGTCTGCCACATCTAACCAAAGGTAAAGTATACTAGTTCTCTTTTCTATAGCCACTTGGGTGGCTCAGGTCCTCTTTCTAACCTCCCCAAAGAAAGGGGAAACAGACATGGAATTTAAGAGAAGTCTTTCTTTGATTCCTCTTCAAATTTCACCTCGATTTGGGTTACTAAGATAATAAATGAGATAAGTGGCAAAGGGCTCTAAAATAACCTAAGAGGGACAGGAGGCGATGAAAGAACAAGGCAGTATTACCGCTTCATGTGGATAATCGAGAGCCTGTTACCGAAAGACAGCAATGTGTTTTTCCTACATTTATAGGATTAAGCTTACTTTCTCACAGATGGAAAAACTTCAATGAGAAGATGGCCAAAGAAAAGACTTGCTAAGGAACTGATGGCCGGGACCTGGCCATGTTCTGGGGAGCCTCCTCTGACCACTCGTCTACCATGTTGCTCAGAAATCAGAGGGCTTATGTTGGGAAAGGCTCAAGTACATACTCAGGTTTCCACGAGGGAGCCACCTCCCTCTCTCAGGCGAGCATTTCAAGGATCAGACACGTGAGGGTGGAAAGTGAAGCAGCAGCAACCAAGGTTGGCACATTCCTGAGCAGAAGCCCTTGATGCCAATGGCCTGCACTAAAGGTCCTCATTCTCTATGCCTTTCTCTTTCCTTTCCCTCTGGAAATTGGGTACAAAGTCCCTTACTTCAACTTGGTTAAATAGATAAGCACAAACATACATATAGGCAGTCCACCATCACTGTCTGTGAGGTATGTATATGATAAGCTCTTGGTAAAACCCTCTGATCCATTGCTTACTACAGGGCTAAAATGCCTAATACATGCTTAGGCCAAAGTCCCAAATGGATGAATGAAAAAACATGTTGATAAATGAATGCTGTAAAAACTCAGGCTGAATGCCTGTCCCTAGCAAGGATTCCCACTGCTGTACTTTGCAAGAAGCAAGAAAAATGAATGGGAAATTGCTGCTAAAGCCACGTGCAATGTTCTAATCTCTAACCTGCAGGCAGGACCCAACTTTCAGCCCTGTTCAACGGGGTTAAGAGACACCTAACTTGAGCAGGGGTGGAGCAGATAATTCTAGCTTTATTCTGGGGTCTGCATTTGACCAAGAAGAGCCTTGGCTGAAACGTACTGATGAACTCGACATTTTTTTTTCTTACAGTAAAACCCAATTTAAAAATATCTCTAAAAAACAAGAAATCTCCATAGTGAGCCTGATGTTCATTCCTTCACATCATGACTGCACTGGGCTTTTACAGTGTCTGCAAGTCTGCTTTCTGAAGGAGGGAGAAAGACCTGGAGGACTTGGCTTACCTTGGAAGACTGGGGGTGTGAGGTTTAGGTTTACTAGCTACGAAAGGCTTTGATTCGGAAGGAATCACTCCATGAGAGTTTTGGTGTGGCTCCTGTGAAGTTCTAGGAGGGGTGGGATGCGGGTCCCTGAGAGGCTGCGTTGGTTGCTGAGAATCCAGATGGCGAATCGATTCCTTTTCCCTGGTTTTGTTTTTGTGCTCGGCTAATAACACATCAAATCGTTTTCTTCTACCCTGGACAGCCCTCCGCTGGATTAAGGAATGTGTCTATGGACCAAAAAAATACAGAAACTGAGGAATCTCAAGAATATTTTTTCTCTGTCATATATCCAAAAACACCATTCCCAATAAAAATAGCAGTCTGGACAATTAGCATAGTCAAAAGCTGCTCAGCATTTGATAAGCTAAAAAGCATGAGGAAGATCTCTTTTCTTTAGCTAGAAGCACCTATTCCAGGCTCCAAATGTATGAGAATTTGGAGATGCTATTTCCACCAGAAGAAAGAAGGAACGTTAGGGGTGGCACTCAGTCTGTAACTAAGCGACAAACGGTAGAAACAAACAGGTGACAGGTACTCATGTTTTGAGTCTTCTTTTGGCTGTTTAGAGGTTTGAATGTTAAAAGGGAAGAAACACTTATTCCATAAAATTATGTATTAGAAAGTCTTCTTTCAGTAACTGCCAGAGACTAAAAATTACACACAATGGTTTCTCTCTCTTCCAGTGAAGGTGCCATGTAAAGAGAGAAAGGGGCTGAGGGAATCCTGGAGACAAGGACTGCTATGGCCAAGGAGGGCCTGAGAGAAGTAAAGAACACACGGCCGAGGGAAGGAAGGCTATGAACAGGGAGAGACATGAAGCAGAGAGGGAACTCCAATGAACAGACCCTTGCTGCGGAAATCAAGAAAACGGGACAGACAGCACTACTGGATCTTAAGACAATGTCTAATTTCAGAATTAGGAAATGAGCACACTGAGAAAAAGAAAGGTCAAATTAGAACAGTGCTTTTCAAGGCAACTAATATAAACCTGTGGTTGAAGCACATCTTATAAGAAAATGTCTATAATCCCAATGCACTTGATAATTGCTGGTTTGGATTTTTAAGGCTCACTGAGGCTAATATTATTCCTAGCAGAAGATAAAATCAAGTTACCCTGACCATTCCACAGTGCTGGGGTCTCAGTCTATAAAAAATGCAAGGAGACACTAACAACAGTGGGCCCCCATCACATATCCGAAATATAAGTGAATTCATCTACACAGTTCCTTCTCTCTTTTATGTTACAAAATATTGCAAACAGTACTTTCTGTGTGTTCATGTTCCTGCACATTATACCAATGTATGACACTACAAGTTTACATGTTTGCTACAATTTAAGGGTTTTTTTTTTTTTTTTTGAGGAAGATTAGCCCAGAGCTAACTACTGCCAGTCCTCTTTTTCGCTGAGGAAACCTGGCCCTGAACTAACATCCGTGCCCATCTTCCTCTACTTTCTATGTAGGACGCCAACCACAGCATGGCTTGCCAAGCGGTGCCATGTCCGCACCCAGGATCCGAACCGGCAAACCCTGGGCCACCAAGAAGCGGAATGTGCGAACTTAACCGCTGCACCACTGGGCCGGCCCCTAAGGGGTTTTAAGAGCAGGCTTCTAACATCCTTTTGAAATTCAGTAACATCACCTATCTCCTTACTAGACACATTGCAAAGTATGCCCACCTAAACTCTACCGTGGCACAGTTACGTAGATAAATGTGCTTAGCTTCTTTTCAAATTTTTACTTAATTTTCTTTAATATGTAACATATGCACAAGAAACCTACATGGAGACAAAACATTTTGTTTCATTCAGTGCTGTACCAGCACCCGGCACACAATAAATGCTTCAAACAGAAAGTATATAAAAAGAATGGTCCTCCAATACCTGTTGAATAAAGCAATGCACGTAGAATGCTACCAGTGCCCCTGCCCCTCTCTCCAGACAAATGTAGAAGCCTCTCTTCATCTTTGAATGTCCCCTGAGCTTAGCATGCAAATCCAAGTGAAGAAAGTAGGCAGAGACTCTACGTATTTTCCCAGCTCAGCCTGAAGAGTAAGCAGGATTTCCACTGACCTCTGAAGAACCTTCCAAACACAGATCTGAGGCCCCCTGCCCAGTCAGAACTCTTCAGTTGCTGTCCAAGGCTCACAGGATAAGGACTATGTAACTAGGCTTCTGGGCCCTGCACATTCTAACTCCCATGCTCCCTGCTCCTTTGGTACCAAGTGCCTCCTCCTCCTTTTGTTCAGCCTCCTGGCGGCCTTTCAGACTCTAAGGTATCTGTTCTGCCCTGTCACAGAGCCTCCACACATGTTGTTTCCTCTACCTCTCCCACTCCTTTGCCCGGATAAATCGTATGGATTTCAGCCCAGTATTTTTATGGCAAAGTAGCCTTCCCCGGCCCAATCCCCCAACTGAAGGCTGTCCTAACACAGGCCTCCCTCCTTTTCATTAGTCATCAGTGCTAACTTATCCTTATTTGAGTGATTATCAGATTAATCTCCATCTCTTTCTCTAGACTGCAAAAGCTCCACAGAGTTGGGATCACGCCTTGATTTTGTTAAAGCCTGTATCCTCTGGGACCTGGAATGAGGCCTGTGCTCACAGATGTATGCAGTAAAAATTTCTACAATGACTGAAAGGACAAGGTTACCAGAGTCAAAAGCCATCTGCAATGGAAGGCACAGAGGACATCAAACAGGACATTAGACAGATGAGGAGGGGACAGTGAGGGTGGCAGGCACACGATAGGGAAGGAGTGACAGGAATGGGCAGCAGCAGACCCCTAAAAGTGAAGAGAACGGAAAACGTTCTAAGTCTAAGACAGGAGAGACCTGGGCAGGAACCTGGGGGACATTACGCAGGGGCACTAGAGAGTGTTTAGCTCTCTACAGCTTAAGAGATTCAGGCCACAGTGGAGACAGGAAAAGCGAGAAGCACAAACAGAACACGGGAAGAACGGAAGCTCATTCTCTGAGAGGGCAGGCCTGCTGAGAGCTGCTTTTTCCGCCAGTTTTATGCTGAACTCATGGCACCAGGCCTGAAGAAATGTATTAATGGGATGACAGGTTTAGCACCATGCCACAGGCAATCATGACACCCTTAATAGAACACATGGAGAGCACACACAATGTGAAAAGGAAGATGGGAGAAAGATGCAGGATCCACATAAAGTCAGTTAACCCACCAATAAAGGTTCGGGAAGAAGACTAGTCAGACTCCTTGCAGATTCTGGGTTGACAAAGCTTTTGGTTCATCAGCATGCCTCATAGAGTAAAAAAGAGCATCTCAGATAGAGCAAGCATCCTTCATTGACCATAGGTACCGTAATACCGAGAAACCCATGTTACTGAGAGTCAGGTAGGCAGGAAGAGAGCAGAGGGAGGACGGCAAGTTCTGAGCAGGATGTGTAGCAGGGCTGAGGCATGCTTTCACAAGTTCCCTTAGAGGCAGCTGCAGTGGACAGAATTCTACAGAGCTCCAATGTCTATCTTCAAACAACAATGACATACCACTATATGTGTTCAATTAATACTATGGAAAACAAAAGCAATCTGTTCTGGGATAGGAGTTTTTAACATAAGAGATTCAAGGGTGGGATTGAGGTGGGAATATCCGTCAACCCCTGAGATAAAATGCAAAATTCAGAATACGTATGTGCATATATATTTTTTCCTCTGAGAAGAGGATTATGATTTTTAAAAAAATTAGATATTTAAAGGTGGTCTCCACTAAACCTTTCCCCAAAAGATTCAGAACCACTGTTGAAGAAAATCTACACACTAAAACTAAATTAGAGATTTAAATTAAAATAACATTTCCCATTTCTCAAGATTGCAACATCCCTCCACTGTTTAGGGGCTGGAGTGGGGCCCAACGTCCGTTATTCAAACGCAATCTTCAGTAAAATTTAAAATAATACACCGGGGGCCAGCCCTGTGGCCGAGTGGTTAAGTTTGTGTGCTGTCCTTCGGCGGCCCAGGGTTTCGCCAGTTCAGATCCTGGGCGTGGATATGGCACCGCTCATCAGGCCATGCTGAGGCAGGGTCCCACAGAGCACAACCAGAAGGACCGACAACTAGAATACACAACTACATACTGGGGGGCTTTAGGGAAAAAGAAGAAAAAAGGGGGGGGGGGGGAAAGAAGATTGGCAACAGATGCTAGCTCAGGTGCCAATCTTAAAAAAAAATTAAAATTAAATAATACATGAACAATTCTAATTTTTATAATTTTTATTCTCTCTTCCCAAACAAGGGTTTTTAAAACGCATACTTCAAAATAATGATTCTTAATAACTCTTGAACCCTTCTGAAGGGCAGTCAGGGACACTCTCCAGAGAAATGCACATAAACATATATACTCATTTATGTAGAGGGTCCACCGACGCCACCCCAACATCAACAAGCCTTATTTTACAGCAAAACACCACCTTCTTATTAACATACTGGCATTTTAAAGGAGAATCTCAGGACAGAAAGGAGGATCATTACATTTTCTTCACTTATATATAAATCAGATTGCAAGTTATCTAGTATCTTCTTAAAAACAAGGCTTCAAATTTCAAAGTCAGCTTTTTTTAGAGGGGCTCTTTAAAATTTAAGAACCACAGATTACACAAACATCTTGAGAATATTCATCTATAAGCAAAGGAAATTTGTGAACTTGTTCTAAGTCAGTACAATTTAAACCACAGTAAAGGGCACCTTCTCAAACTTCTCCGAAGAAATATTAAAAGTCTTTTGAAAATAATAGACTGATTAGGAAAGAACACTAGTCCCTGGATACAACACTGCTTATTGGAAATAAAACCTCGCCAAGATTGCAGTTTATAGTAACAGACTTTATATTTTCTGAACTTGAGACTTTTTTCACCAAAACCAAGTTATTCCCTCCTTTACAATTCCAGTTCCCTGTGCTTACCAGAATATTCAGCTCTTTCCAGGAGGCCACCTACCTTGCATGTCAAAGACCGGGTGCAGGGCTTCTTGGTGTCGAGATCAATGACCCCACAGTGTATGTCAGGATCGAACTCTCTTTCTGTCAAGAGCACACAGATGTGACAACAGGCTCACCACTCTTTCATTTATTTTGTAAATAAGAAAATGGAAGAAATCTCAAAACAAATTATAACTTGAATAAAATCTACCATATTATCAATACATATAAAATATATAACATGTGAGCAATGCAGAGAAGTAGTGACATCACTAAGAGAGTGGGGGACTACTGCCATCAGATGACAGGAAAGAGATTGTTTTCGTCAGCATTACTGCTTTACTCCATTCAGAAATACACCACTAGAAAGTTATTTCTACATTACTTACATACGCACATGCACTTTAAAATCAAGAGTGAAGAGGTCTAGCATACCAATTAAGGAATTTCCTCCTAAAGCTGAAGTTGTCCAGTTTTAAAAAGAGAACTTGTAGATAGCAATTCATGTGCTCCCCTGTGAATCCCCAATTAATATACAGAGAAGCATTAAGAGAGAAAATGTGAAGTTACCTGATAATCTCTTATTTAAAAATTTCCTGTTACTGGAATTATCTTCAGACTTCTTTTCCAGAGTGGGCGGTGCAGGAAGCCCTTTGCCATTCAGAATCTGTCCAGGTGAAGGCAAGGGTGGCTTTGGTATTGAGGGGCAGTTAAGGCCAGGCTTGACTGAGGAACTCACAGTAGCAGGACAGGTTGGCCCCACCGCAGATTTCAGTAGTGTGCCATCCATCTTCGGATGAATCTTTTCCACTTTGACAGAGGGCGTCATGCTGTTGTGGGGGAAGTGAGAATACCAGCACCTGAGCACCCCAGCAGCCCCAGGTGAATGGTGGGCCAGACGGATGAAAGCAGAACCTGGGTCTACCCGTACACTGCACAGAGGTAGGCTCCCAAAGGCATTTTATGAATATTTGTTAGGATTATCCAGAAAACTCAGTAAAGTTCACATTTATTCAGTCTATAAACCCTTCTGGTGGGCAAAAAACTCCAGTGAACCATCAAATTTACCTGGTCTTTCATTCCAGAACAATCTTACACATGAGCCTATGGGAGATCTAGACCTGATACCCAATGCAACTGCTACAAGAAGCAAAATACAAGAAGGTCTAAGAGAACCAAAGACAAGCTGTAGGACCTTGAGAGAATATCTTTCAAGAACTGTTTAAGACGGTGCCGGCCCCGTAGCCGAGTGGTTAAGCTCGTGCGCTCTGCTTCAGCGGCCCAGGGTTTCCCTGCTTCGAATCCTGGGTGCGGACATGGCACCGCTCATCAGACCATGTTGAGGCAGCATCCCACATGCCACAACTGGAAGGACTCACAACTAAAAATACACAACTATGTACTGGGGGCCTTTGGGGAGAAAAAGGAAAAATAAAATCTTTAAAAAAAAAAAAAAAGGAACCGTTTAAGAAAGGATTCACCAAAACGTAAACTGAGCAGAAAAAAGAACAACTGGAATTAGAGAATATTTCCAAGAAATGTCACTAAGGACCTATAAGAACTCAAATGAGCCTAACAATACATCTTCAAGAAGAGGCTCTCTGCTTCTGTCAGTGAGGAAGACCAATGTTTAATGAGCATATGATGTGTCACTGAAGTGATAATCTCCTGGCCCTGAAAAGGTTTCCACGATAGGAGCGTGGAATATAAGTGCCTGGCACACAGCTGGTGAGCACTGAATACCTGTGTCACTAACAAAGAACTGATTTCTCTTGGAATCTTACTGACACTATCATTTGGGTGGCAAATGTTGGTACAAAAGCTAACAGTTGGCCTGGTCCTCCTCTAAAGCCAGGCTCCAAATAAAGAAGACTCGGATTGATGAGGTTTTATAAACTTTGTTCAGTGGACTCAGTGCTCTAACAGCTGTTAAGCTGGCGAGTGACTTACACACTGCACTGGCATTTTCTTTGGCTTTCAGACAGCTCCAGGAATGAAAGCCAAGTTTGCTGTACTTGCACTTCTGACAGATGAGCAGAAGCTGGAGGCTTAGCAACCAGGACAAACAGCCCTAAACAGCTGTACCTGGAACCTGGGACAGGCTAACAGCAGCAGAGATACTGCAAGATGCCATGGCCTCTCCCAGCTGGCAAGGTCCTTGAGCAGTAGCAGGTGCTGGATGCTGCCCTGAGATTAACCAGGTTATCAGACCTTGGGACTGAGATGTGTGGCATACTCTCCAAAAGGGAGGTAGGCCAGGGAAAGTCACCCGCCACCAAGGCTGAGGGATGCCATGACAAGGCAAGATATGTTTCTATGGGAGTGCATGGCTGCTCCCTCATGTGACCACAAGAAGCCTGCCAACTTACAGATCTCCCGTGGAAACTTGCCACAGCCTTGCCTAGCGGGTGTGAACTTCTTCCAGTCTTCCCTCATCACTGCTGTGATGGGAACCCAAGACTGGAGGGAGGAAGCATTGCTTTCCTATTTGCTTTGCAGGCCTCAGAAAATCCTAGAACAGCACTTAGGAATCTCTTCACCTTTTTATTTGTACTATTATCAACAGCAGCAGCAGAAGCACCAGCATCCATTCATTTACTGTCTCCTGTGGGCCAGACATTATGCTAGGTGCTTGACTCTAATATATTAACTCTACTTCTCCCAATAACCCTGCACAGTGACTGCAATTCTTAGACTCCGAGAGAAACAATGCCTTGTCTAAGGCCCTGCAGCAAGGAAGTGACAGAGGTGGAATTTGAACCCAGGTCTCTTTGACTTGAGGGCTCCTTGGCTATAGCTCAACCCCCTTACGCTTCCTTCTTCTTATCTGGAAAATAGAAATAACAACAAAATCTATTTCATAGGATTGTTGTGATAATTAAATGACAATACTCTCTATAAAGGGAGCTATCAATAGCTGCATACAATATAGGATCAATAAGTATTATTAACCTTATTATTATTGCTATTACTACTCTGTCAAGTCTCCCAAGATATGACAGAAAAACAAAGGAAACAACAGCACGTGTTTGACTTTTCCAAAGTGAGCTCCCTTTCACATTATTCACAGATACTCTCAGACGCTACTGGTGTACACAGCTCCACTGCCAGCAGGTAAGCTTTAAGAACCCTCTTGGCCATACTCACATTCTACCATGGGGGACTCTACTTTGTTGAATGGGATGCATTGGCCTGGTGTTCCCCCTGAGCTGCAGTTTCTCTTTGGGCGATTTCAACAACTTGGAACTTAATGAGGATGCGCTTAGAACACCTCCACTGGAAGAACGGCTGCTTCCACTTCCACTGCCTCCTTTGCTTTTGGACAGAGAAGGGAAGAAGGAAAATACTGAAGTGGGAGGAACGGTCAAAGAAGGCTTGCTGGATGAGCTATGTCTTCTTTCTGAAAAGGAAAACAAAGAGAAAAAAAGAGAGACATCGTGTGTCAGGCAAGTCTCCAATGGAACCCTGGAAGAGTCCCCTGAAATCAATATTCAGGTTCAAACATGCATCACTAAGTGAAAATATATTAAACTCAGCAACTTCCAGAAATGGCTTATCTAGGCCTCACAGACTTATTTAGGAGTCTAGGAACTGGTCCTTCTGCTTAGGAAACATCTCAGCATAAAGAGGTTTATCATACATAGATAGCCATTAAGAAATTAAGCAACCATTCTAAACCTGAGAAGATTGGGTTTTGCATACTAGAAATGAACCTCACTGGCTCCAACTTGCAGTCAGAGAAAGGAAAATTATTCATTCATCTGCAGAGCTCTGCTAATTGACACCGCATGGAATTCTGTCTTCCTTTCTAGCATAGTATGTCTCTAATTTCCAAAATAGCAGAATGTTAGGAAACAAGTTGTACTTTCATTTTTTTTCTGTCACTGCCCACCAGCATATGACATTAAATAAGAATGTTTCTAGGGTTATCTTATCGTTCCTAAAGAATTTGTGCTGAAATTTTCCAGCGAATCATTTCACTCTCTTTTTTAAATAATCTCCCTTAACTACAGATGGCATAGCTCTGGTTCATGCCACTAAGATGCCAAAGGCGCAAGACAAAAATACCACAAATAGCTACGCCTGTTTTTTAAACCAGGAAGTAATTCGTGGTTAAGTACAGACTACACGGGTTTAACTGAAAATAAGTCTACCCACTGGAGAATCAGGTTTTCTCAGAGTGAGGCAATCCATACTAAATAAATCGAGAGCTCTTGAAGAAGGTTACCATTAGAAACAAGCAAATTACTCAGTAACTTTATCTGCCTAATTATCTTGTGATGATAGCTTAGTGGCTGCCTTTAATTAAACTTATAATTGAAAATGACACATTTGCTTAACTCTAAGCTTTAAAATGTATGTGATCCAAAAATTACTTATCACAATATGAAAGCTATATGAGTATTTAAAAAATTAAGCATATTAGAATTACCAACGACAAGTATCACCTCGATGGTTTGTTTTTAAAGGTCTTTTTATACCAGTCCCGAGCCTCTCTGTGAAGCTGTGATGACTTATTTCCAAAGGACATTAGTTCAATGATGCTTTATGAGGTCCTTAAGAACCTGCTCTATACCAGGACAAAATTATTATGCTACCTATAGACAAAATCCAAATTCTCTAACTGGACCACATAAAGGCCACAACCAAGTTAGGAAGGCTAAATTGATAGTGATTTATAAGTGCCCGTTGCTTTTTTTTCTTGATATGAAAGTTGTGTGTAAGAACAGGAAAACTAAGTTTAATAATTTTCCAAATTTGGCATCTGAGGTTTTTTAATTTAGTTTCTCTCTTCTCTGTGATCCCCAAACATTCTGAATATACTTCCAAGTATCAGCACTTGTCAGCCAGGACTATAATAATCTGTTTCCAGTTCTGCTGCCTGCCTTGGATGGGCGAGCTTCCCTGAGTCATGTCTCAGTCACCTGCCCCTGTAAGGCACGGCACAGAGCAGGCTGTCAATTAACATGTGCACAATCAGTATAGCTTTTCTTGTGAAGAGGAGTGATTTTCAAATGGCCCTAAACCAGCACACTTAGTTACACACTGGCATAACCTAAAGAGCTTAAAAAATACCGATGCCCTCAGAGATTCTGATTTAATTGGTTTGGGGTGTGGCCCGGCCATCTAGACTTTTACAAGCTCCCCTGTATGATTCTACTGTGCAGCCAAGGTTGAGAGTCTCCCTTAGACTAGGCTAATGCCTCAAGAACCATTAACCATGGCTGAATAAGTTAACATTTGTATAACACCGAGAACACCACCTGGCACATGGCACTATATATGAGGGTTCGGTAAATAAAGCTCACCACTACTACTTGTCCTCAACCAGTGTTTCCCAAGCTTCCATCAACTGCAAGCTATTTTCATCATTCTTACCAAAGCCACATAAAATACTATTTTTTACTCAACATTTTAAGTTAAATTATCAACTCTACTGTTCCCTCCTCTTTAATCTAATATTAACCAGTCTTTCATGGGGGCATCACTGGTATTTTGCACAGGACAAATCACGTATGGGATGTCAGGATAATTGGAATTCCTGGTCCCTACCCCTTAATCAACAATGGTGCCCCTCTGCCAGGGGCAACCTGAAACTACCCTCAAACCAGTTTCAGACGGCCCAGTGTGAAGCAGGGTACCACCCTCAGTTGAGAGATTTTTCCAAAACAATTATTTTCTCTGAAACAATAGGTTTGATAAGCTTGTCTTATACATATATTTAGTAACTTTATATAATATACATATTTGGATATACATTAAAATAATTAAATATTACCATTAAAATGTTCATCCATAAAAATCATCTTATGTACCCCTGATGGCAGCGTCCTAAAGGAATACTATCATGTCTGCAGCATAAAGAAGGGGAAAAAACTCCAACTAGAACTTTGACTTCTCAGAAATATACTCCTTTTTCTACTCAATGGGTATCAGAATTCGCAAGCAGTGTCTCAGAGTAAACGTGATGTATTTCTCTTGATATCAAATGATATAAAGAAAATTCTCAACCTAGTTA
Source organism: Equus quagga (assembly GCF_021613505.1). NCBI lineage: Eukaryota > Metazoa > Chordata > Mammalia > Perissodactyla > Equidae > Equus > Equus quagga. The sequence goes on from NC_060267.1 coordinate 124,166,320, forward strand.
AATGCAGTCAGTTCTACTACAATGCTTGTTTTGAGAACATTATTTACTCCAAAGTCACTGATATACTAAGGAACAATTCGAATGTAATGAAATTTTGCATTTGCTTTTTACAAGATTTCACCTGCAAGAAGCACTAGGTGAATGCAGAAAACTATGCCCAGCTGAACTGAGCCACGTGGGAACACACAAAACAACTCCCACCCCCCAAACATCCACCATCCGCCCCAGGTCACCCCGGATGTTAGAAGCCACCCCATCCACATCCGATGCTACAACTTTCTCTCTACTTCAGATAACCCTCCTTCTACCACGTCACAATAGCTCACAAGCTGCAACCCTTCCAACATCTACTTCAAGAAGCAAACGTCAGGTTGTCTTCAAGGTAACTGTCACTATTTATTCTTGTAGTTACGTATTTAACTCTTTAATCTATGTAAAACTGTGCTAACACTTTTGTTAGGTTCCTATCTTTTTCTTTGTGTCACTGATGCAGCTTTGAGTGTTGTGCCCATAACCACATTTTCCCAATGGGTCTCATATGGTTTTTATTGCATAATTTTGCAAAGTGCAGCAATACTTTAGGAATGTGTGTTGTCTTACAGCAGAACTGACTGTAACTTTAAGCTTGTCCTTTCAATTTTCTATTCCCATCATAGCCCACTCTCCCCGTTTTCTTCTGTTAAATGCTTCTTATCTGTTAACTCTTGATATGGGATTTCACACGAGAAAATCAAGATTCAAAGCTTCCTAACATTAAAAATTCGCTGATGTATCAATAAAATTTCAAAAAAATTGTATTTTATACTTCAACAATAAAAGCTATTTAAAAACTAAGAATGGCAATCTATCATGTGAATTTCTTTCATTCACTAAAACTTGAAACTGTGTATGTGTGCAGGCGCATGTGTATGTAACTCAGATTCTGGCTGAAAAGTGCCAGCTCAAATCCTTGTCATGCTGCTGAATTGAGTTGTTCCTTCACATTATGGTCTGGTAACTTATTTCCTGGAAAGGATGGCATCTGGCTTTCCCGTTATGAAACAATAAAGAGGACAAACCAAATTTATAGTTGGGTTGGACTCTCCTCATTCTTTCACTGTGGGTCCTTATTTTTCATAAGATTTTAAACTGTGTTTCCAGCTTAAAAAAAGTGTTTGTTCTTAGATCAAAAGAGAAATGGGCAAGTTACCGGTAGGGTTAGGGACCTTATATTAAGTGGACAAACTGGTGGCCAGATGCTAAGCACAACTGCAATGTGTTTTGGTGAGGAGTCCAAGTTGAGTTTTCAAAGCACTCCTCTCTCCAGGGTCTGGCCCCAGCCCAAGAGAAAGCACATTCTGTCCCTGAATGAGGAGGGCACTTTGAATGGCTCCAGCAAGAAGGAGAGATGGTTAGGCAGACCAAGAGACAGACAAATACAGATACAGGGGAAAACAAAGCAGAGACAGAGAGAGACAGACATGGGTGACTGTGTACGTGCATGGAGGGGGACTGGCAGACAGACAGACTGGAGACAGAGGAAGAGAGAGAGAGTGCAAGAAATGGATGCACTGGACTTTCTTCCCCCTTGTGGCTTGAACACGTGACACGGAAGGCATGGGTGGAATACTGGGGAGGGTAGGGGACAGGACTGCTTTCTTTAAGTCTTCCAAAATGGAAAGCAACCAAGAATACTGAGCTTATAATTTTGGATTCATGCTGAGATTTAAAAAAATATATAAGTATTGACACCTAGGTACAAACCAAAAAGGAGTTCAAAGCAAATAATTAGATCTTTTAAAATCATAAATAATTATTACTTTGAAAATAACTAAAAACAATTTATAATGCACAAGTGTCAAAGTTAGGGCACAAACCTAAAAAGCAGTCAAAGCAAATTGTAACCTAAAATCATTCACACTTGGAAAAAAATCTGGAAGCATGTATGTCAAAAAAATTTTTAGGTGGTTATCCCTGAGATTATAGGTCTATTTTTGAAAAGCTTTTGCATATTGCTTTTCTATAATAAATACGGTTTACGTGATTATCAGATCCATACTTTAAAAAAAGAGAAATTTCATTTGGTATTCTGGCTTCAATTTCACACACACCAAAATAAAGGCATATTTTCATTTATGAGCATAGTATCAATGTGTCCCATTCTCAATGGGCATCATGTAAGAGCAGGCAAGAATGGCTAACAGCTACTAAAAAAACCCCACAGAACTGTTTTCACTCAGGGCTCTTTTCTTGTTTCTTACTAATAAATCTTTTAATAATCTTTTATAATCCAAACAACTAACTGAAGAGAAGTCTCACCTTCAACAACAACAACAATAGCTACTAGCGTTTATTGGGCAGAAACCATGTGTCAGGCACCACGCTATGAAATTCATAGGGATTATCTGATTCAGTTTAGACCATCATCCTACAAAGCAGACACTGTTATGATCCCCACTTGCCAGATGAGGAAGTCAAGGCTTTAAAGGACGCAAGTCAGTTGCCCAAGGTCACACAGCTAGTTAAGAGGCAGAGTAGGGAGGTCATCCCAGGCAGGCCGAGTCCAGCATCCAGGCTAGACCACACTACAATCCAGCTGCCCTTATGTGGCATTATTAGCAGGTCATAATACCTGGTCCAAAGGCAGGCAGAAGGGAGAGGTAAAGGTGAGGGTTGGGACATACATCAGCAAGAAGCCCATCTTCCCAAGAGCTCAGCAAATGCACGCTAACTATTAGTGTGCAAATGGCTGCAGAGGCTGAACATACAACAAGGTTGAGACAGAATTTTGGTAAATTTGGAGTGGGGACCCAGAGCCAGTTTAAGGGAAACCCAGGTTGTTGTAGATTTCACTTTTCCATTTTGGGAGTTGCTATCCTAAAGATTGGCTATGGGTGTCAGCCAGCATAGCATTGTGTTGTTATTGTTCGGGGCACAGAGTGGGGGGGGGGGGGGGGGGGTGGGTTGTGTGTCTTAAAACATCAAAGATGGTTTGAATAGTGAATTTGGGTAGAAAGCGCCTGTCAGGGCTGTCTTTCTGGCTTGGCTAAAAAGAATCACCATACAAAGTTCCAAGATGAGTATGTTCTACAAAGAACCATCAGGAGGAACAGCAAATACCTGTTCTATCAGATTAGGCTGGCCCCCAGTGACCAATACAATTATATATGTTTCTTGTCACTCTCTGGTCAGTCATGGTCACCTTCTCAGCAGAGGCTCAGGGCTGTCAGGCACAGTTTTGATGTGGGCTAACTGAGTAAAACAAGCCTGAATAGAATCCCGAGTAAAATAAAAATACTTTTTTATAGATCACCTGAAAGGACAAGAACTTTGGAATCAGAGACAGATGGGTTCAAATCCTTGCTCTGCCACTTACTAGCTGGGTGACCTTGGGGAAAGACCTGACTCCACCCACTTTGGCAGCCTCTTCATCTGTCAAGCCTCCCTTGCAAGGCTATTGGGGATTAAATGACAGAGAGCTGCAGAGCCTGCAGCCCAGGCCCGACTACAGACCAGGTAGCAGGAACTCAATAGGGACGAAGACAGAGGCCCTCTGTTAGTTCAGCTGATGCCAGTTACAGACTTATGTGAGAAAGCCCTGCTGATTACCAAAGCTGGCAGAAATCACTTAAGAACAAACCAAAGCCACTTTACTCAAGTTATCTTCTCCAGTGTGGTAAAGATTTAGTTTATATATTTAGTTTATACGTCAGTCCAGGAAGACACTAAGGTCTTCTCAGATAACAACTCAGAGAAATAACTTTCAGAATTCATTTAAAAATTAATAAAGTCACACCAACCAAAGAGGATGCTCATTCAAGCTAAAATTATTTTATAAATAAAAAGTTGGTTCATTTTCCTGACAGAACTGAGTCACTCAGGAAGAACTGCAGGTGAAATGGAATAAAGTGAAGATCAAGTCTCAAACTCAGTTTACGGATCCAAGGGTGGAAATTTTAGGCAGATTATCAAAGTAATGATTCCTAAAACTCAGAACTTTTTCTCTAAATGAAACTCAGACTTTTGGATGGATTGGGTCAGATAAGGTTAAACAGAGTGTGTACTCTCTAGAGAAAGGCCTTCTGAGAAATATTAATCTATACTTCAGGGAATGTATGATTTCATGGGGACTCTGACAGGCCCATTCCACTAATACTCTACAACTGCTCTCATTTAAAGCAAGGACTTTTAATAATCAAGCTTATACATGGCTATACAATATAAAACGCTGGTAAAAATGTACAGATCCTTCAGCCAGGCATAGCAAGTAATAATTACATATAGCAAAAAGCTCAGTTTAGAATTTCTGGGTCAGTCATTAAGCAGTCCTTTCAGAGAATTAAATTGTTTATTTTGATATCCAGTTTGAAAAATAACTGCAATGTGCTATTATATAGCTCCCAATTAACCCAAACTATCATACTTTACTTTCAGGCCACCAAAACACAATTGATGAGGTGTCAATTGGCATCACTTGTCTTTTACAAGGATTATGACCCCCTAAGAAACATCAGGACCTGAAGCAGACTACAGATTAAGACTGCAAACATTTTTATTAAATCTCAGAACTTCCTTACACATTTACTTTGCTCCACATCAATGTTTTCCACAAACTTCTGACATTCAAAACTGGATCACACTCCAGATCTTTTGTCCTATCTGCACATTATCTAGACTACTGTTTACGTAATATATTTTTCAAAATTCAGTCAGCTTAGTGGCTGGCTAAGCATGTCTAATGCAGCATTATCCTAAGCAATATCTGTGAAATCACAACTTTGGATGTGACATAGTAGTTACCTATTTTTTCCCTAATAACTATTAAAAAAATATTTGGCATACCATTTAAAGTCACACCACGGACTACGCATGGACATAAGGCATTCAATGACGTCTTCTCACTTGACATCATTCACTGTTAACTTTTCTCTGTAAATTTCTCATTCTTTTCTAAAAGCGCTCCCATGTGTCTGATCAGCAAACATGGTCCTACTCCACTCCTTGTTGACACACATTCTCTTTAATCCTAAATCTGCTTTTTTTTGATCCAACTTCTTTAGGGTCCCCAGGCACTTGATTAGACTACCCCAGAGAGAGCTGGGTGTGGTCTAATGCTGAAAGGAAGCAAATAGATGGGAGAGTCCCTGGAACATTCAAATCTCAAGTTGGAGAATCCAGAGCTGACCTCTGACACACATGCCTCAAAGCCTAATTAGACAAAATTGGAGCTGGGAGGCAGCCTCAGAGCATGCTTAGGTGGGTTACAAACAGTACTGGAAAACAGTGAGGAAGAAAAAGTCTTTACCACAAAGCACTCGGCATCATTTCCACTAGAGAGATTTAACTGAAAAGGATGATTTCAGCACTGGCTGCCCTAACAAATTAGTCTCCAACTGCGACTTCTGCCAAATGCATTTCTCCTCCCCCTAATGCAGAGGTGCTTTTAAATTAAAACATAAGGGGAAAGTGCAGAAAAGAGAGTCATTTACAGCACTTGGGCCACTTGAAACAACTTTTCACCAAAGGTCTATAATCAAATTATCAAGCTCTTCCAGTCAGTCGGTGCTTTATGACAGAAATAAAAGCCCCACTAAAGTATTCCGGGTCTCTTGGCATTTCCACGTCTCTGGGCAGGGCGCACTGCAGCATCCCCATTCACACTGGCTGCATGAAAGAGAACAGATCACAAAGGGCAGATTACAAGGGAGAAGGACTCCGACTCCAATGGGGGAAGGGATTGGCGTGAATGGATTGTAAATAATGTTGCTAAGAAAGTAGCAGAAATATGGCAACCTCAAATAATTCTCTTGCCAGGAATTCTTCCCATGAGGACTTTCCTTCTGGACTTTGCTTTCAAGTATGTGAGAAATATGAAAAAATCATTGAATGTCTGGGGGTACCCCCTCCCTTACTGTCTTAACTCGCAGCTCTTTGCAAACATTTTTAAAGTGGCTTAAAAAAAAAATCCAGGGGCCGGCCCTGTCGCCGAGTGGTTAAGTCCGTGCACTCTGCTTTGGTGGCCCAGGGTTTCGCTGGTTTGGATCCTGGGCGCAGACACGGCACAGCTCATTAGGCCATGCTGAAGCGACATGCCACATGCCACAACTAGAAGGACCCACAACTAAAATATACAACTATGTACTGGGGGATTTGGGCAGGAACAAAAAAAGATTGGCGACAGGTGTTAGCTCAGGTACCAATCTTAAAAAAAAATCCAAATACTGTATTAAAGGAGATGGAAAGATGGAGAAAAAGAGAGGATACTGAATGGTATAAGAATTGATTATCTCAGTTGCAAGAATAATATCATTTCTTCATAATCACTGTCACGAGACAGCTCGTTTTAAGGAAAATTGAATGGTCTCAGCAACCAATTCATTTCCGTTATGGGTTCCTTCCTATGCTCCTGAAACCCTATCCAATGTGCAGAGTTTGAACTGAGGGTTGTTATCATCATGATCTCAGACACACACAGATGTTTTTAGTGAGAGTACCTTTGGGGAAAGGGCTGCTGCGGCCTTGAGCAAAACACAGCCAACCAACCACCACCTCTGAGATCCTGCTGCCACCATTTCCGACTGCGAGATATCATGCAATGAATGACATGCTGGCTGACACTTCTACTTACTAACAGTCATAAGGACCTCTCTCTGCTGTCCTCAGGAAGCACAGTGTTACCCAAAGATACTGACAGAGTACAGCAAGCAATCATCCTGCCTGAGACAGACGTGCTCTCACCATCGAGTGACGTACACCATTTCTCCAAAATTCACTCCCCGTCTCCTTCCCACCTCATCTCTGACTTGAAATGTTTGTATTCCTCATGTATCAACATGTGAGAAGAAAAAAAGAGCCAAAACCAAAATTCGACAAGTCTCCAGCTACTGTTGATTTAATTCATATCTGTTAGGGAAAAAAGCATCCTGTAAGTTCAGAGACTTACCCATTGCAAGTTTAGCCTTCCAATTTGTTATAGCACTTGCAGTTCAAGAGTCACTGTACTCAGTCCTTACACAAGTATCTCTGTAGTCACAGTTTTTGCCAAACGAAAGATACAAGGCTATCATCAAAATGCAAAAGGGAATTAAAATAAAGAAACTAGGGGGCTGGCCCCGTGGCCTAGTGGTGAAGTTCAGCGTGCTCCGCTCTGCTTTGCGGCCTGGGTTCCGTTCCCAAGCACGGACCTTCACCACTTGCCAGGGGCCATGCTGCACACAGAAAATAGAGGAAGACTGGCACAGATATTATTGGCTCAGGGCAAATCTTCCTCAGGAAAACAACAACAAACTATGCTCTTACCATGCCAATCCAAGTTCAACACACACACACACACACACACACACACACACACACACACAAGGGGGGAGAGAGAATTAAAGGAACCTGGTAAAACTCAAATTAGATGAGTCCTATTTTTGTTTTGGTTATTATTATTATTTTTTTAATAAAAACTTCTGTGCAAGAAACCCCACAAGGAGCACTGTCTTCCCAGACCAAAAAGAAAGAGCAAGTCCAGGGCACAATGGAATGACAGCACCATCTGCTGCAAAGGCTGCGCCGAGTCTGTAAGTCACATCCTTATTCCTATTTTCCACCAGTTTTGTGTCCTTTTTAATTCACTTTATCCTGGATGGGGGAGGGGAGAAGACCGTGAACATGGGAATAACAAAAATCTCAAACTCAGGACACAGCCCCAACCTTCCTTCATTAAGCACTGTTAGTAAGGAATGGGTGATTCATTACCTAACAATGCCAATGTTTTCAATGAGTTCGCAGCACACTTTCTCTTTGCTGAAGACAGAAACAGCATCTGCCCCACCTGCAGGCTGGGCTGTCAACTAATAAACGCCAGAAGCAATATGCAAAAATGAAACCAGAAACAGCAAAACAAACTGATACCAATTTTAAGGAGTTAGCAATTTGATTAAAAGTTTAAGATCTGTTTGTACTCAAAGTCCTTCAAACTGGTAGCTAAATTTCAACCTCAATCAAAACCATCCGGTCAAGCTCATTATTGCAGAAGGCATGAAATGTGAACTCAACTGTCACCTCACTTCCTGCTTGCAGACAGAAGCAGGAGACAGTTAAGGTAACTTTGAAAACAGCCTCCCAACCCACCCAAGAAGAATCAGCTTAGCTGTACTGGCTACCTTAATAACACAACGGAAAAAAATCGTTTTTTCTGGCAGTCATTCTGTAATTAAATTTTTATACACTCAATTTAAGTTACTGAATGACTTCCCAGGGTTACTGTCTGTATTTTGAAGTTGTTCTTCCTCTTGACACAGTGTGTTCTGTTTGAAACTTTGCTGTGGATTTGAAGTATCTGACAAAACAGCTTTCAAACACATTCTACAGGAAACACTGTGAACTGCCTGTCATGAAACCTCACTTACCACAAGTGAGATAAAAAACAAACAGTTAAAGCGTGTTACAACGTTCCTCCATTTTTAGAGAGCGACGTAACCAATGCTCTCCCTGTTTGGAGATACGAGAACTGTTTGGTGCAAAGCTCAGCATTTTGTTGAGTTAATAGCAAACTCAAACTCCTGTCTGTGTTTGAACTTTGTCCAGATCACTCAAATGATATTTCAGAATGGCTCCTGTGGACAGCTTGCCGCAGCTAATCCCTCTTGTTGTGATTACCCACTCTGATCCACTAGCTCTGCAGAGCTCACTCCCTCCACCACTTCAGAGACACACAGCTCCCGGCGTGCCGGCAGGGCAGGACAAACGCCAGGAGGAAAGAGGCCTGCACCAACTCTTCCCGCTCCACTTGGTTCTATTTACTGTTAGCAAAGACCTAACCCACCCTTCCGCAAGCTCATCCAGAACTGGGCCCCGAGCCAAGGCCAGCCTCTAAAAACTGCCTCAGAAAACTTACCCAGTGGAGCTTTCAGCCCTGGTGCGGAGGAAGGGCTGTTCGGGAGCGGCTTCTTGTTACCTTCCATTCACATGATTTGGTTGTGCTTCATTGCACACTTGCTACTGCAGGCTTGCATCATGATTTGGGTCTGCCCACCAACTCCAAATATGCTCCATGTTTGGTCTTATGTAACATTTGCTACTACTGTAAAAAGCACTTCAATTACAAAGGTCCTGGCAGATCAACAGAAAACAAGGGGTGGAGTCTAATTTCATCTAATATGGTCATACAAGGCGTCCTGGCTGGTGTAAATTAATCCTTCTATTTGAAAGGCAACTTGCCCAAACCGGCGAAGACGGAATTTATAAATTTAACTGCTAAAATGTGAAGTACTCACATCCTCATTTTTCCGAATACCTTTAAACTAACACTGCTACTACCAGGTACATTAGAAAATTTACACGATTCATTATACAGCTTACATTTTAAGCCTCAATAGATCTAGTTGTTTTAAAGTTATACATTTCTATAAATAGCAGCAGCCTTTCTCCACATTTTATTTCCCCATGATCTTTAAAAATTTAAAAGTTTACTTTTCCTTCCTAAATCTAGCAAGAACAATCAACCAATTTTCAGTGAATATTTGTAAAATGTCTAATTTCAAAAGACTATACACCTGATTGTCCAGTTTGGTGTTCAGTCATTGGATGACTGACTAAAGCTTTTATCCAAAAGACTTTATACCTTTTTTTTTTTTTTTTGAGGAAGATTGGCCCTGAGCTAACATCCATGCCCATCTTCCTCTACTTTATATGTGGGACACCTACCTCAGCATGGCTTTTGCCAAGCAGTGCCATGTCCACACCCAGCATCCAAACCGGTGAACACTGAGCTGCCGAGAAGCAGAAGATGTGCACTTAACCGCTGTGCCACCGGGCTGGCCCCTAAAACTTTATACTTTTAATCCAAAAACTTCTCTAATTGGCTCGTTGTAAAAGGCATCTTTCTGGTCTGGCTGTGTCCCTATGTCAGCCCTGTTAAGCTCCCCCAGACCTACTCCCCCTCTTGTCAATACCCAAATCTTCCTGTCAGACATCGAAAAAAATGGCCAACTGATTTGAGTTGTAGGATAATAAGGCTGCACACATAAATAGACTCGGGGCCTGAGAGTTCAGAATGAACACTTTTAAATGTCAAAAGGAGGGGGAACGGGGCTGGCCCCGTGGCCGAGTGGTTAAGTTCGCGCGCTCCGCTGCAGGCGGCCCAGTGTTTCGTTAGTTCGAATCCTGGGCGCGGACATGGCACTGCTCATCAGACCATGCTGAGGCAGCGTCCCACATGCCACAACTAGAAGAATCCACAACGAAGAATACACAACTATGTACCGGGGGGCTTTGGGGAGAAAAAGGAAAAAAAAAAAAAAAAAAAAGGAGGGGGAAAATTCCTCTACAGAATCCCATCACCCCATACAGAATATGTGGCAACAAGTCATCAATTACATGTGTGGAATAGATTTGGCTTTGAAGGGGTGGGAAAGAGGTGTGAGGCTTAGGAATTGGCTTCTATTAGAGCAGACACAAACTCTACATTTATTCTAAAACAAAAGAATAGGAGCCACACTGCTTTATTTTCACAGCAAGCATTCAGATACTAACCACGGCAGCAATATTAAGATACAGATGGTTTGCTGAAACCTATTTTTTTTTCCAGATTTACTTATAGTCACATTCAAACAATGCAAAACTATGGTGGTCCTTAAGAGACACCTGAAGAACACAAGGAAAGAGCCTCAGCAGGCCTTGGAAGCACAGGATGAACAAATCTTTCAAAAGTTAATTAGCAAAACCCAGAATTTTAGGTTAATTCATTGAAGGTTTTCTTAAGCTAGAAGAAAAAATTCCATTACAGTAGCACCTGATTGCAACAGGTCTTAGCATTGTTCAACTGCACCCACCACCCTCCCCAAAGGGCGGCTGAGGAGTCTCCTTGATGTCATCAGTTGCAGAACAGAACTGGGATAAGAGGCCCTTTCTCAGCCTAAGCCTCAGCTCCACACTACTGCACCGAGCAGACACCGGAGTCCTTGCTGGTCTCCCAGCACAAACGCTTGCCTTTCTAATGTTCCCTTTGTAGATGGTGAGAGGGCAAGTGGGGAAAAAAATCATTACAAGAACCAGTCAACCCATGACAGTTCTGGGAACCAAATCTTTCTGTAATCCTGATGAAAACGAGGGTTAATTTTAGCAAACATTTTTAAATGATACATACATCTAACTTAATTTCCTACATAAACAAGAGAGAAACAATTTAAACTTATTTTTAAGACATCAAAAAAGGGATGAATGAGAGCATAAGCCAGGAAAATACAATTTTGCACAGTAAGAATATATACAAAAACTGCTTAAACTTTTAAAATCTACTTATTTATTTATTTGAGGAAGATTAGCCCTGAGCTAACATCCACCACCAATGCTCTTTTTGCTGAGGAAGACTGGCCCTGAGCTAACATCTGGGCCCATATTCCTCTACTTTATATGTGGGACGCCTGCCACAGCATGGCTTGACAAGCACTGCATAGGTCCATATCCAGGACCTGAACTGGCGAACCCAGGCTGCTCAAGCGGAATGTGCAAACTTAACCGCTGCACCGCCGGGCTGGCCCCCTGCTTAAACTTTCAAACACGCACATATGCCTCTCTTAATACCCTGAGTAAAATACTTAAGCAAATACCACTTTGTTGGTATGGAAAGCATTGGAAAGCATTATTATTATTTTCTTCAAACCATTTCCCAATATCCTATCTAAACAGAAGTTTATTTTGATATTAAGTCTCTCGATGGCTCATATTTAAGTGTGTAGGTCTGGGGACATAGTCACATTTCTTTTTTCTTATGAAAAAATAAACAGACTACAGACTAAAAAAAGACTACAGACTAAAATATCATTTTAATAGAAAAACACCCATGCCTTACAGACCAAAAATTATAGGTACTGGTCGTGGTGTGGATGGTGTGCACTCATCAATTTTACTCTGGTTGCACAAAGGGAGTCCTGAACTGACACAAATTCTTCTGTGAATTAGCCTGCTCACAGCAAACAAGCAAACCAGCCGCAGCCAGGAGGGGCAGCCAGGAGGGGAAGCAACCACTTGGGTTCAGAGGTAGTCTCAGCACTTTCAGTTGTGTGGCCTTGGGCAAGAGTCTTTGTCCTCCCCAAGAAGTGCTAATACGACCTCCACCTACGGGGCTGGGGTGAGGAGTAAAGAAAGTGTCACAGGTAATGCAGTGCCTAGCACATTTTAAATGCTCAATAACTGTGAGCTGTTATGGTTAGAAACAAGGAGAAACTGCATGGTGGACATCATTTGAAAGAAAGGAAGAGTAAGAGAAAGACAGCAGTTTCTATTAGAGAAATCAGAGAAATTCCCAACAAATCTTGGGATTTCCTAAATAAAATTCCTGAGAAGCCAGTAGAGGTGTCATCTGGTGTTCTGTAGGGCAGCAAACAAGCTGTTGGCAGTTAGGAAATACTGTGTTCCTGTCACCGGTGGTAGCCAGTTCCCCAGTTTACAAGAGCACAAGTCTCTACTACTCCACTTCACTGTCTCAGCAGGCTGGGCGAGTTATAATTGGCCTTAATTGGCACTTACAGGAGCTTTAACATTCCTTACCTGCTGCCAAGGAGCACTTGAAAGGGGGAGAAAGTATTTTCAAACTTGGAAATACCAAGCAATTCATTCAGCTGTGGGCCTGGCAGTCTGCTATCCAGAATCAGATTAGCTTCACGAAGAAATGTTGCTATGTTATTATCCAGCGCTCATTAGGTACTCACGCCGGATTAGGAGAGGTAGGAGACGAAGTTTAAATGGGGATAATTCACCTTGGGGGCTAATACCACGCAGCAGCCTTCCTCTGGCTGGCATCATCTGATCTTTTGGTGGACGGCTCTTCAGTGCTCAGCCACGCTTCATGTGTGTGCCCCTTTTCAGCTGTTCCAATTGTCCAAAGGCAGGCAAATAAAGTATAACCTCACAGCCTGATTTACATAGGCTTTGTGTTAACCATGGTCTGACCTCAGCCCAGTCATTATTTGATACACAAAGTGCACACTGTTAAAAGGTGACCAATCACACCAAATGCAAGGAGGATAATGAGATCAGCAATAAAACAGATAGTTTTTCACCAGCCCTGCAATTAATCTCACCAAAAACTGTTATCCTCCAGGAGGTTACACATTTTGCAGAGAGGAATCCCAGCCTGACAGAACTAGATTTCTTTCCTAAGGTAAATTCCATACAGAACGAATAGAAATCTCCTGTAGATGCCAGGAAAACTGCCTGTAATTGTTTAAATGAATATTTTAAAAAATCCCTCGTTCTGCAAGATCTCTGCCTCATAGCATTAAATATTGCTCAAAACTCAGAAAGATATGTTACACTGGCATGTAAAAAGGGTGAACTTGTTTGAGAAATTTATTTCCAAGTCAAATTACAATTAATCACATTTGTGTGTATGTGTAAGAGGCTTTAGAAAAAGAAATGGAAGTTAAAAAAATAAAACACCTACCACTGGTGGTGACACTCTCATACATGGCTAGCAGAGATATTACAGCCTTTCTGGAAAACAATCTAGTAGCAGCTATTGACAATGCAAAATAAATATCCTTTTTGACCCAGGAATCCCTTCCTGAGACTTTATCCCACAGAAACAAAACCAGCAGGAGTTAAGGACATATATAGCAGGGTCGTTACTGCCGCTTTGCTCATAGAGGCAAAAAGCAGGAAACAAAGTGCATGTCCACAGACAGAAAGCCTGGCTGAGGAAGTTACCACACAGCCGCACCTTAGAACAGTAAGCGACCACTAAAAAGTGGGGATTACTATTATCCTGGGCTGTGAATGAATTTCCTTGTGGTATTGCTAAGTAGAAAAGAAGCAGAAGTGTGCATAATAAGCATCCACTTCTTGTAAAACTATGACCAAGAGCCCCTACTAATAAAACATAAGATTATACGTGCCTGTATAGAATTATGAGCATTAGGAAAAAAAAGAGAGATGTACACTAAGTTACGTACTAAGAATGCACCAAGTTACAAAGATGGTTTATAGAGCATAGGGGACTATAAACAGTTGGAGAAGGTGGGGAGGCAGAAAGAGCCAATGAAACAAGAAAAAAGTAGGCTGAACTGAAAATAGCATGTTTGAGATTATTACATTTGTGTATCTATGTAACAATATATAATGGGTGTATATATTTAATATATTGATGTGTCAATAAAAAAATCCATAAAGAAACTGATTTAACAAGTTTTTGTTATAAAAAATGCACTGTGAAGGGAGCTGAAGAAAAATTTAAACAGTATGAAATCCTGGTATTACATCAAAAAAAAGTATATCCTGATTATGGCACCCATTTCACTTGTTTGGCTAAGCTGACTGAGATTCTAGTACAACTGAGCACAGTAAGAATCAAACACTCTGGGCAAAAGAATATCTTAACTTTCTAAAGCTCGCTACAAATCTTGAGGATTAGGAGTTCTAACAATCTTTTAAAAATATCAAGCCTAAGAGGCAATGAAACAAATTTCATTCCAGAGTTTCTTTTTGACCCTAGGAGACTACGAATCAAGATCTCTGTCATGTGTGATTCGGGGCTTACTGCTTGTATTTTAACTTATTTTAAATTGAGATAATTACCTGCCCTGATCTGTTTTTAACTTTCAAACACACAAGAGGGAAATGTGTAAAATATCTTTGAAGTTCAATTTGAGAACTGTCGTCTTAAAAACAAAATGTAGAAGTAAATCTAAAGATGAGGATTTCTATACACACCATGTGGAATAAAGGAGGAAACAGCTCGACATAGCCACTGCCTCCTTGCCCCAAACCAGTCTGTTTTATGGGCTTGGACTAGCACATGCATGGAAGGAATTGTCCCAGCCAGGTAGTAGGTGCTTCAGCATAAAGAAGCGATAAAAACTCCCTCTTCTGGTCATATGTAAGACCACAGCTTAACAGGGTTGAAAGAGCAGGTATGTGTGTATCTTAACTAGTCAACACACAAATTAGTCTTGTGAAATAAATGTCAGGAAAAACATCTTTTAGCAAATACAACAAATATGGATTTATATCCTGAAACATCCCCTTTAAAATCTGAAGTACAGCCACTCTAATGATTTCTATATGTAGCAGACACATCCGGAGTAGCACTGGTAACATTAACTATTTATTTATTTACTGATGCTGCTAGAAACTCCCATCTTCACTGTCTTATTCTGGTGACAAAGATCAGAACTGTTACAGTACTTCATTAAATCATAGTAGCACTAACCTGGAGGGCAGCTGTGACCAGACTCCACGTGGAGAATCAACATGCTGAAATACTGACAGACATTCCCAAAGAAGAATGGTCTTTAAAGCTCTGCTGTGATAATGCAACTGAAAAACTAAATGTCCCTCAATAGGGGATGGGTTAAACTAACTTAAATACATTAATAAAGTGGAATAACAGGTAGTCTTTAAAAAGAAGGAAGTAGAGTAATATGCATTAACATGAAAAAATAAGATTAAGTTAAAAAATAAATTTATAACAAATCTAATTTTTCATGTGTATGAGGGAACAAAAAGTAAGCAGCCAAATATTACTTTGTCTTGGGTCTAGAAACCTTCAAGGGCCTATGTTAAACTGTAGCCCTGAAGAGTAAGACGGAGGAGCTGCATCGATTCTGAATCCATATTTATCCTCCTGTTGTTGGTTAATTTTTTCTTTTACAATGTATATTACTATGTTAATAATGAAAAAATCAAAATGCATGTGTTTGTTTTTTAATCAGTAAGTTTTTGTTACCTAAATGAGAGCATGAAAGTGTACACATCCTCTGTTGTTTCCCGGCTTACAGGACTAGATTACTGTTCCACTAAAAAAAACCCAAAAAAACAAAACTGAAAAGAATAAATGATCCCAAAGTTCGGCATCACTGCAATCACTATTTTCCACCCCTACAATCTTTCAAAAATGTCTAAAGACTGAATATAATACATCAAGGCTTTTCATTCAGGTCAGTACATCTCATTGGAAAAAAAGCCCTCTTACAAATTAAACGAACAAACCCATGATCCATTAACTAGGTAAATTCATCCAGTTGCATAAGCCAAAAACTCCACAAGTCATTCCTCCTTCCTTCTTTTCCCTTATCACTCACCCCCAGTCTATCTATCAGCAGGCCCTGCTGGCTTTCTACTTCTGTGCAGATTTCAACTGCGTCCACAGCTCTCAGCCTCTGCTGCTGCAATCCCTTTTTTTTAAACTTATTCCACACGATTATATGTAAATATGTTATTCTTTTTTTGTTTTCTTAAGATTGGCTCCTGAGCTAACATCTCTTGCCAATCTTCTTTTTCTTCTTCTTCTCCCCAAAGCCTCCCAAGTACATAGTTGTATATTCTAGTTGTAGGTCCTTCTGGCTGTGCTATGTGGGACACCACCTCAGCATTGCTTGATGAGCGGTGCCATGTCCATGCTCAGGGGCTGAACTGGTGTAAACCATGGGCCTCCGAAGTGGAGCATGTGAACTTAACCACTTGGCCACGAGGCTGGCCCCCTGCTGCAATCTTAATCTAAGCTTTCTCTCCTGATCCAGCTCTCACCTGGACTAACACAAAACAGCCCACTAACTGGTGCCCCTGCTTCCACTCTTGCCCCCTATGCTCCACAGAGCAACCATAAATCAGATCCACACCTCGCTGCTCAAAATCCTCCAGTGACTTTGCATTACCGGCACTGTCCAATCCTAATCCTTTCATGGTTTGCAGGGCCCAGCATCATGTGGCCCCAGCCCCCTTTCTCCAACCTCAATCCTGACCCTTCTCCTCACTTGCATACTGCTCTTCCACCTCTTCACTGGCCTTTCTGCCAAGTTCCTTCCTGATCATTGTACTTGCTCTTCTCTCTGTGTTGAACATTGGTCTTCCAGATCTTCAAACGGCTGGCTCTTTTTCCTCACTGAGCTTAAATATCAACACCTCAGAGTGGCTTTCCTTGACTGGCCTTCTTTAAAGTGTCTTGTCCCAGTCATTCTCTCTCATATTATTCCTAGCATTTATCACTACTTGAAACAATTTTATTTTACCTGATTGTGTCTTTCTTGTTCCACCCTCCCTAACCTGCATGAAAGAGATATTGCTTTTCTAGTTCACTGGAGAACAACACCTAGAACAGAAAGTAGGTACTCAATAAATATTTGTTAAATGAATGAATAATATCATTGCCAGTTTATTTTTTTAAGTCCCCAAGGCACAGACATTAATAAAGGGACACATATCAGTATGAGGAAAAATCAATACATCTTATAACTAGAAATTAAAATCTTGCTTTTTACAAATGGCATAAACAACACCACTTAAAGATATCTGCTTATTATATAAAAAAAGATAAAAGATAAAATTTTATTAGCTAGGGACAGAGTGGTCCTTTATCTGATGCTACTGAAGTTATTTGAAAATTTTAACTAGCACTATTTGGCTTGTGGCAAAGAATAAGTGAATTCACTACATTTATTTTACATCATACTATTCAGTGACAAGAAGCTTAGGTTAAAATGGTCAACTTGGAATGTCCTTCGAGAGCTAAACTAATGTCCACCTTGACAGCGTTCACATTGTGATGTGCCTGCTACGGTTAGCACCTTTCTCTGGCTCAGCCCTCGACTGCGGGAGAAAGCCTGGCATGTGTCTTAGCTCTGCAACAAGTTTCAATCCTTAAACTGACTGCCGAAATAACTACGCCAACCAATTCTCTAATGAAGCTACAAAATGTTATGGGGCTGGAACAAAAAGGGGAGGAGCTTGGCTGTAGATAGCTACTATGATTAGGGTTAAATAAAAGAGGAGAACAGGCTGACGAGAAATCCAATGACTATGCTAAATCAAATATCCACCTACTATCATTACGTCTTCGAATTACTGAACGTTCTCTCTGAGGTAATGGGTTTACACTGCTGACCCAGCTACTCTAAGCAAACTTAAAATTCTACCTGACCTAGAACATCTGTCACTAATGATAGTTTTGTGACATGTGGAATTAGTTATACTTTCTCTAGGTTTAACTCTATACATCCTTATTATACATAAGAGAAATAGATTATGAGTAGCCAGAAAACCCAGCCTGGTACATTTTAACTGTGTGAATGAAATTTAATTTAGGAGTTTGATCTGTAAACTAGGAATAAAACCATCCATTCAGTGGGTGGCTAAGAATAGGAAATGAGACAATACAAGCAAAAATGCTTTGTGAATCATCAAGCACTATTAGAAATTATCATTAGCTTGTGGACTTTTAATTGAATGTTTATCCTAAAAAGATTAACTATCACTGAAAGTTTCAAAGTAGAAAAAGGCCCAGATTATAAAAATTTAGTGGCCAAATTTAGCTAGCGCATTGGAGAGAAAAAAGAAACATTTTTGCTTTATCCAAAAACAAAGTTACTTAATAGCCAAATAAAATAACTCATTCAAAATACCTGCTGCTGTTACTTTCCATGTCCAAGTCAATCATATCGCAAAAGGTGGAGGGTGTTCTTTATTAAACAGCAAAACCTCTGCTTTGTGATGTAGATTAATTATACGATGGCAATCACTGGTCACAATTATGTGAAGTATTGTCAACATGGGAATCAGCATTTTTGCCAGAACCAGCCCATCAGATCTCATACGTAAGACTCATATTGCTCTTACACTAATGTTCTTTGAAATCAATTAATTAGCTCAAAAAAGTATGAGTAATTTCTGTTTACCCATCCTCTGATGAAAACGACATTTTAGAAAAATATAATTTATGCTGGCATCAAAAAGAATCCAAACCACCTCAGTGCACTTCAAGGAACATTAAGTCCAAGCAATGTTGTGTGGCCGTTAACGTTACAGGATTCATAATATCTCCAAGTGGAGAAAGCTTAAGACCATGGACCTGTTTCTGCTAAAGCTACTTTCACAAAGTTATGGAAAAGCCAGATTTATGACATCCCCATCTGTGAACCTCTGAGGTCTGAGAGAAGGGTAGATGTTTTACACTGAGCTCAGAGTCAGACGCCATTTAAAACAACTGGTAGGAGGTCAGTATACAATACCAATTGATAAACAGTAGAGTATTTATTTGTGATCCTTTTGCAGATGAACATGAGATTGGAGAATTCTGCTTCCTAGGTATGGCAGTTCCTAGGGGGTAGGGTTGGCCTCAGAAGATAGCTCCCTAAATATCAGAGGAAACCAAATCCAATAGCTTGAGCTGGTGTTTCCCAAACATGGGGTAGGTATCATTTCCCATCATTAATAACATTAAATCGAAAGTGAAAACTTACTCCTTTTCCAAATCTCTTTCAATTCTTCCGATAACATCACACTACCATGCGGATAACACTTGCCTAAAATGTGCCAGTCTCCTTTCTAACAAAGGAAGCAGGCCTCAGGGCTCAGACCTGGCAGTGGCAAGACCATCAATAAAGAATTCAATCATCTTTTTACTATATTCATTTTTACACTTACTATCTATAGCAAACAACACTAGTTTGTTGATGATTCGAGTAAGGTTTTCTTTGTAAAAGATTTATTTAAATAAAACTGGTTTGATTTAAAGAAAAATATTAAGTGGAATTAAGTAAGCAATCATAAAGATGGAACCCAACTGATTAAAACTGGGAAAAGTTGGCAGAGGCACACGTGACCACAGAAGCCTCCTTGCTCGGGGACTCATGGCTAAGCCAAAGATGACCAAGTAGGTGCAGCCTAACTAATCTGGGGCAAACATTCAACAGCTGACATTCAGGCAGGGTTTCAGTTAATTGCAGAGATTCTAAATTTGGCACCTGTCTGAGCTGAGCTGAATTAACGTCACTCATTTATTTCATCAAGGTAAGATCACCCCCCCTTCCCTGTGTCTGCGTAGGACAGGCTGAGAGGAATTAAGGTATTCTTCACAAGCCAAGTCAAAGAGCAGCAGCAGAGCACAGAGCAGTCACCTGGGAAGCTCCTTCCACACACAAGCCTAGAGGCCCCCCCAAGTCATCAGCTCATCCCACCTGTTCAGATCCATAGTAAATGTACGTAAACAGGACTACACATTTTATGCCGCTCAGTAGCTAGTTTCTGACCAACACATGTATTACTAACTAAGTGATCACCTGAGATTCCCAACCTGGTAAACAGCCTCAAAACAAAGGTGCTTCCGGCCCTAGGGAACGTCACCATCTCAGTTCTCCTTCATACTTAACGTTTTAGAGGCAATTAATGTGACATTTCCAGCACATATTACAAAAAGTTAAAAATCAGTTTAAAAAAATAGGGGCTTCCTTTCATGCCATCCTTGCTAAACTCAACAAATCTCTGAGTGCCAATCTGTGTCAGTCACCATGCTGGGCACCGGGAATACAAAACAGCAGCCCTGACAGAGCGGATGGATCTGCTGAGAGTGCAAGGCATCCTGGCCAGCCTGCAGGTCAGAATCAGCTCAGGGAGCTGTTTAGAATGCAGATTCCTGGGTCCTATCCCTGGAGATTCCCATGCAGCTGCTCTGGAGTGGGCTCTTGGAAGCAGCCCACCTAGAAAGCTCCCCTTTGATTCAGATGCACAGCAAGTTTGGGATTCACTGATTCAAATTATATTTTTAAATCTGAAATTAATAGTAAGAAACATCTTGATCTTAAAAATACTGAATAACTAAAGAGAAATATGAGGCATGTTGGATTATTTCAAAACATTAAAACAACACTAAGAAAGCATGGTACTACTATGCAGATTCCAAGAAGGAAAGCCATCTACACTACGAAAGCAATCAGACTACGAGAAACTAGAGATACCAAAACGACACTACAACACTCACCACCACCACTCAGATGGAAAGCTTCGGTAACTGTCATCTCTCAAAAAGGCAGCTCGGCTAACAAAACAGTATATGGTCCCTTACTACTCATGATAATATTGTTTTAAATTTTTTAAATTTTTTTAATTTTTTCCTTTTTGTCCCCAAAGCCCCCCCGGTACATAGTTGTATATTCTTCGTTGTGGGTCCTTCTAGTTGTGGCATGTGGGACGCTGCCTCAGTGTGGTTTGATGAGCAGTGCCACGTCCGCGCCCAGGATTCGAACCAACGAAACACTGGGCCGCCTGCAGCGGAGCGCACGAACTTAACCACTTGGCCACGGGGCCAGCCCCACTACTCATGATAAGTATTATCTGCTGCTCATCAATTCAGAAGAGTAGTATCACCACCACTAACTGACTTACAAGCCTTGCTGCCATTGTAGCTTCCTTCTCTGTCCTGGCAGCAGTGGTTTTAAAAGAACTGCCTATTGGATTTTGCAGCAACTGCTCATTTGTTCATAAAAGTCACAGATGAATATCAACAATACATGAATTCATAAAAGACTGCCCACACATTTTCACCAATTTCATCAAATGATAAGAAAGGAGAAGCCCTCCCCTGGCAAGTATGGGTTCTTCCTAATACAGTAATAAACAGACTGTAATGGCCACTGAAAAAGATTTTGAATTTGAAAACCTCTTTTTGGTGTTAACTCTAGAAAACAAATATGTAAGAATGGGCCTTCTGGAATTATTAAAAAAAAAAAAGAATGGGTTCCAAAAGTACTTTTTCTTGTTACATCCCCTGTCCCCAAAGACACAAGAGACACTAGCAGCACTGGGAATGGTTCTTCATCGTGAGGACTCTGCCCACTTCTCCTTCCCTCCAGGTGAGTAAGTGTCACTCCCAAACCACTCCAGGGCCATCACGTGCTGCCTCCCTCCACTTAATGCAGTTGCCCCCAACCCCACACACCTACGCAACTCCAAACCTCCTGTTTATTCCATCAGACTTCTCCTTGGCTGCTGCCTCAAACAGGGAACTCCTTCCACACTGCCCAGCCAAATCCCTCTCTCAAAGCACTTGGCCCTCATCTTTCTGCCAGGGATTCTCTTCTCTCTTACACAGCTTTAATATTTCTCTTGCCACTAGATGGACCAAAGCCTCCTCACCCAGTGGTTTTATCTGTTGCATCTCTAGCCTAGCCACAGAAGGCATTTGCGTATGTGAATCTTACATTCACACCTTCTTATTTCCACATCTGAAGTTACCACAATTCCTTTGTCACTCAACAAGTATCTTATTAGAAGACACCAGTGTGTGCTAGGTACTGGTAGAGAAAAAGGGTAGAAACAGAATTTTAAGACATCCTCCCCACTCCCAATACACCGACATTCTAAGAGAGAGACAGAGGAAGATAATCATCTCCATAAAATGTCTGAAACAACTGAATGAAGTGTTTCTCAAAGAGAAGACCAAGAGGGCCCCTTTCTGCCTGAGGAAGGTAACACCTTTAAGTGGGCTTGACCCAAAATGCAGCTATTTTCACACTGCTGTTTCCTCTCTCATCCCCTTCCAATCTACTTTGCCCATGACCATCTGGAAGACCACTAAGACACGTCACTCTGGCGCTAAAAAACCTGCAGCAGGTCTCCACCTCCACATCAAGGCCAGGGGTGCCTGATGAGCACTGAGGCTCTCTGAGCTAGTCCCAGCCTGCCTCTGCACACAGCTCATCCACACATGAGCACATCAGCTCTGGCCAATGGAGACTCTGTGCAGTACATTCCAGACAGCCTGGAATTTCCTGCCTCTGCACTTGCTCACGTCACCCCTGTTGCCAACGTGTGGCCACCAAATATGGCTGTTCAGTGCACAAACTGTGCAGCTGTATGTGGCAGCCCTGTCTATCTCCATCAAAACACTTTCCATTTTAGGGGATTATAGGTAATTTTTAAAAAGTATTTTCTGCATTTTCCACAATGGACATAAATGACAAAAGTTGAGGGAAAAAATTTGCACATGGGAAAAAGAATTCATTATACTCTTTAGAATAGCCAAACATGAAGGCTACTTTCTCTAAGAAGCCCTCTCTAAGTTACTCATCAAGAAGCAATCTGTATTCCTTAGTCTTAAGACTTTGGACTGTTTTATGACTTTACACACGTGCCTTCCTGAATCTACAGCTGTACCTTTACCTCTCTCATACCTAGTATATATCAGGCATCGTATGAGGGGTTTTACTCATGTTGTTTCATTTATTCCTCACTGGAGGTTGCTATTACCATCCCCACATTATAACATTCCCACATTATAAGGAAGCCGAGGTTGAAAAACTTGCTCAAGGCAAAGAACTAACCTATGGTTCCTGCAAGTTTAAATTTAAATCCAATCTAGTCTGGCTTCAAAATCCTTAACTCCAAAATACTTAGCAATTGACTAACTGCCTTTTCTAATACTAGCCTCTGAGAATTGTTCCTTTTTTTTTAAAGATTTTATTTTTCCTTTTTCTCCCCAAAGCCCCTCGGTACATAGTTGTGTATTTTTAGTTGTGGGTCCTTCTAGTTATGGCATGTGGGATGGCACCTCAGCATGGCTTGATGAGTGGTGCCATGTCCACGCCCAGGATCCAAACCAGCGAAACCCTGGGAAGCGAACTTAACTACTCAGCCACTGGGCTGGCCCTGCGTCTGAGAGTCTGAAGCAGGGAGACAATATCTTATTCATCTTTGTACTCACTCTGGTGCCTACCCCAGGTTCTCACCCAGAACCTTTTTATGATTACATAAAAGATTAATTCCTTTGGAAAAAATGGTGGAAGGTTGATTATGATGGTGTGACTCTTAAAACAACTGCTGTCCCGACAGCAAGTCCTGGAGGTTCTAGGTTTAAAAATGTATCTCAAAGCTATGTGGTCTCCAGCTCTCCTGCCCCAACTCAGCCTTAGTCTACTATCTCTTGCCTCTGAACTATTCTCCCTGCTTCTACTCTTCTCCCACAATCTATTCTCAGCAAATCAACCAGTGAGATGGGCCTGCATTGTTATTAGTGTTATTAGTTGAGTGGATTCTGACTCCTAGCGACCCTGTGTACAGCAGACAGGAACACTGCCTGATCTTTTTGTGCCATCCTCTCACCTTCCGGCGCTGTATCAGATAACACTGCCATTCATAGGGTTTTCATAGCCAATATTTTCATAAGTGGGTGGCCAGGCCCTTCTTCCTAGTCTGCCTTAGTCGGGAAGCTCCGCTGAAACCTGTCCACCATGGGTGATGCTGCTGGTATTTGAAATACCGGTGGCATAGCTTTCAGCATCAAGCAACACGCAGTCGCCACACTATGACAACAGACAGACAGGTGGTGGTGTTCCCTGACCGGAAAATGAACCTGTGCTGGGGAAGTGAGAGCGCCAAATCTTAACCACTAGACCCCCAGGGCTGGCTGGGCCTGTCTTACTCCCTTACATAAACCCTTCAATGCTCCCAAACTTCTTCTTACTTGGCCCTACAAGGCTGTGCCTGATCAAGATCCCTGCCTACAAGGCCGTGCCTGATCAAGGTCCCTGCCTACAAGGCCAGACTTCTCCAGTTTTTACTTCCCTTCATTAACTACCTCCAGCCACACTGGCCTTCTGCAGGCCTGGGCACCAGCTCCTCCCTCTGCATCAAGTGCTCTTATTCTAGATTGTCACTTGGGTGGCTCCCTCTAATCACTTAGGACTCAGGTCACCAGGGTCCCTTCCTCAGAGGTTTTGCTTAAACATTCTATCTCAGGTTTGCATTTGTAGTAGTGAGGGAACAACTTGCAGTTATTTAGAAAATATGTCTATTTAGTTTTGCCTGCCTTTCCAGCTAGATTTTAAATTCCATGGAGGTAGGACCCATATTACATCTCCAGTGCCTGAAACAAGGTGGGCACTCAAATACTTCTGAGTTGTTATTGAACTGGCTACAAAACTAAGTTTTATGATCAGAATTTTATCTTAAACACTTTAGGTAGCATTATGACAATACTACCTAAATGCTATCCAAAACCTTATTTGGATTCTTCCACGATTAAACACCCAGATAACAAGCTTGACGCCTAGAA
The DNA here is from genome assembly GCF_021613505.1 of Equus quagga. NCBI lineage: Eukaryota > Metazoa > Chordata > Mammalia > Perissodactyla > Equidae > Equus > Equus quagga. Next base: position 124,191,107 of record NC_060267.1, read on the forward strand.
GCCCAGGGATGGCTTAGGGGTTCATGGAACCCCTGAAGTCACAATGCCTCCTTCTAAGTACATGTGCATTTTGATGGGGAAAATGTCAGAGCTTCACCATATTCATAAATTAGAACATAGATCAAGACAGACTTAGAACTACTGAACAACCTGGAAGTTTCAAAGTCACATTTCCTTTAAAACAGCCATGTCTCCATACTTTGTATGTTATGTATAGCTTTGCCATCCACTAAATTCACAGCCATGGGATCTAGAAGGAAACAAACGTTTTACTATACTGACGCAATATTTCAAAAGCAATTTTATAAAATACATTTTTCCCTGTCTAATTTCAATAAAAATCAGAAAATGCACATCACTTACAATAAAATTCAGAAAAAAAACCCCAACATCTGACAGGCATTAACCCATTCGACGAATTAGAAAGCCTGCTTCCTGACAGGGGGAGGGATATTATATCCTGCCTGTGATGTCACTGGCCTTCAGTTTAACCCTGCTTTACCCTGTACCCTCTAATAATGATTTTTAAATGGTTAAGCACTTACCATAATGTGATTGAAATGCCTGCGGTTTGACAACCTGATTACAGTCGTTACACACCACCAAGTAGAAATCATCGTGGGCGGGACAGAGACCAAATATTGGCATGTCTGCAACAGAGAAAGAAAGCATCACTTGCTCATCTGGTTCTGATGAACACGAAACCATTTAGGGTGGTGATACTTTCTAGAGGAGCTGCCTTTTGATGAGGTGCACCAGGACAAATGTTACTCTAGGTTAAAAGTAACTGATGTGGCACATCATGACTATTAAGAGAGAAAGCAAATCAGTCAGGCTTACAGAAACACCTATTACAAAGGGTTAAAATAAAATGCACCAAAAATCATTAGCATGAGGACAAATAGACAAATCTATTAAAATACAAACAATGAATATATTCACACAAGAAAGCAACTTTAGATGAACTTTACCAAGGGTTATGGGGAAGAATCTGCAACCACATACAATGCTTAGCAATTCACAAAGCTGAACCATCTAATGGTTTTATTTGTTTAACTATGCATTCTATTCCGGCCATCTGGTCTCTGAGTTCTATGGAACAGTTAAGAAAGGAAGCAGAGGTTTCACTGAAGAGTAAAACTGCTGGTTTCATCAGCATGTAATACAAAGAAAATTATTTTTATACTCTTTTTTCAGGTCACAACAACTTCTAGTCCTTTTGCTTACATACTGATGCAAGTGGACAGATGGAACCTCAGTACACACACAGTATTTCATATATTAATCTCGGCTACTAGAATAGGGTAAGATACAAGTTGGATTTTTTATAGTAAGAAGTTAACTTAAAACACAAATGTGAAACGAAACTATCTGCATAGACATGAAAACTGAAAGTAACTTGATAGCTGATAATATATGGTTAACTAAAAAGTCCTACCATGAACAATTAATTATTAACAACAATGCAGGGAACAGAGCTAACAGTTCAGATCCAGAATCTAAATCTTTTAAATATTTCAAAATTGGTGATTTTAAACAAGTATTTTACACTATGCACTACCTGGAATATCTGCAATGGACAGATAATTAGCACATTTCAATTAGGCAAATATTTTGGTAGACCAAATACCAAGTTTAAAGGAGGGGAAAAAAGATCCAAAAAGCTAATTAGCATCTGCTTTCTTTCCTGTAAAATTTAATTTCACACTTTCTCCAGCTTGGGTGTTCTTAGTGGTTTTAAAGGAAAAAGAAAATGCCCAGAGGAGATGTCAAGTAATGATAATCTCTAAAATATCAAATTACTGATCTAATGTCTACACAAGGTTATAGCTCAGATTTTCTTAAACAGTTTCTATTACACTGAACTTCACAGATAGCTAGCTATAAATCTGAAATATACCAGGGACCAACCTGATTCTGGGATGTGGTAGCAGCATTGAGCAGTTTCTATGTGCTATGATCTCATTCTATCCTCGCATCGCTGAGGCAGATATCAGTATGACCTCACTCTAAAGAGGAGGAAACTGATCCACAGAGAGATGAAGTACTTTGTCTAAGTCAAGAGCTGAGATTGATTCTGACTCATAATGATGGCTTGAATTTGGGTCCTTGAAGACCAGAGGAATATGATTTCTAGAAATTCCTTCCAGATTCCAACTTCAATAAGTTAGAATGTCAGGGCTGAACACCTTTGGCTGCATAAACTGATTAGACAAACATAAGAAGCTTCTAGTAGACTGCTGACTTCTGTGACTAAGCTTAATAATTTAATGAAAAGTAAGAGCCAAACAATGTGCTATTTTCCTTGAGAGCATGCCCACATTGAGTTAAAAATAGTACATGTGGGGGAAAGAGAAAGGTTATATCCATACAATGATCAACATGTAATAAGCCATTTTCTATGGCTACAGTTTCTTGCCATGACATTTCATTAATAAAAATAAAAATTTAGGAGCCTGCCTGGTAGTGGAGTGGTTAAGTTCATGCACTCCACTTCAGTGGCTGGGGGTGTGTGGGTCTGGATCCTGGCCATGGACCTACACACCACTCATCAAGCCATGCTGTGGTGGCGTCCCACACACAAAAACAGAGCAAGATTGGCACAGATGTTACTCAGGGACAATCTTCCTCACCAAAAAAAGAAAAGAAAAGAAAGAAAGTAAATTAAAAAATAAATTTAAAAAAATTTAAAGTAGTTTACGTTAAACTACTTTAAATTCCATATATACCTGTGCTAAACACCTCCAATACAGGACAATTAAAAAGGAAAATCTGAATTCCAGAAACAGTGTAACATTCATAATTTACAACTGGAAAGCATGAAATTCCTATGAATATCAAATCAACAGTTTGATTAATGAATCAACTCAATTAGTTTTATTCATTAAACAGTAGTTAAAACAGCATTAAATTAAGAGGTCTCATTTTAGATTTAGGCCTCTGCCATGTGCTGGTTTTTGTGGTTTCCCACAGCACTCAATATCAAACAATGCTGTTTAAAATATATGACTTTGCCAGATATGAGATATTTCTGGGGACTAGCCCCCTGACCCTTTTATAAATAGTGCAATCTAAAAAAATTAAAAACTATACCAATCCTTTTAAGTAATAAGAATTCAATTGACCACAATGATATTTATATAGAAAACTGTTCTTTCTTTGCTTTGATTCCTTTGATCCTTTTGTGAGACTTAGAAACACTAATAAAACTGAGAGAGTAGGGGTCATTCTGTAAGGGATTAGGAATCTATACTTCTGTAAAAAGTTCAATAGCCTCAAAACTTCAGATGATCTGCAACTGATGATGACAGTAATGATGCTAATCATAATGATAAACAGTTGGCATTTACAGAGAGACTACTATGTGCCAGGACCGGTGCTAAGCACTTTTTATATGGTTCATTTATATGGTACAATATAACACTCATTTTACTGATGGACATGTGAACTTTCTAACATCACCCAGCAAGAAAGCATAACCAGGACTCAAACTCAGGTTTGCATTATTTGCGAGTTCAGTTCTTAATCTTCTCACTAGCATATCACACCTCCCTAAAAAGCCTGCATATGTGTGCGTGCACACACACACAATTCCCGTGGAAAGAAAGATGGTATACTTAAATCCAGTTGATGCCTCCCTATGAAATCAAGTTCCTGTTATGAAAATCTACAGAAACTTTAATTTTAGCTTTCTAAATTCTTTATTTTCAGATATCCATATTTGGAAGTAAGCCAGAGGATACAAAATAATTTAAATGTCTTCTTCAGCAGAAAAAAAGATAAAGGAGTTCTATAACCTTTTTCTGCACTGGGACATTCCAGAAGCCCTAGCAACAGGAAAAGAGTGTGGAATGTTGTGGCAACAGAGAAAATGAAATATTTTTTGTGAGAGACAGTATGTAGGTTTCTGAATATTTTTAAAGCTAATGTTCACAATCAGCCCATGTACAAATTAATATATGGAACTTGCCCAAATGTAAAGCTTGATTGACAACAGAAAATAAAAGAGTTGATAAAAATGAGTTCCTACTGAATTAACAAAAAAAAAATGTTTACAAGATACACTTTAAATATGCAACTTAAACCACTATATACTTCAAAATAATGAAAAGTTTTAAAACTGTACTTGACCCCATGGACTCTGAACTAATTTGAAAGAATGAATTTTATTGCATGTAAGCCCTAAATCTTTCTCAGGATTCAGGTCACCCCGATCTCCCAATTATGAAGTGGTCCAGCATCCACATCTAGGCCATTGTGTACTTTGGAGACCCCAGGCCTGCACAGTAGGAGAGATTGGGTTTAAGTACATGGGCACGTGAGCACATGTGTGCAGAAACTCCACAATCACAGAAGGAATGAAGGCTCTCTCCTTGAAACCAGACCCTGAACAGGAGCGAACGTATTCAATTACTTTGGTGCTGCTATCCCCATTCGGAGGTCTGTACCCAACAACAAAAGTTGAGGGTTGTAGCAAAGCATTTCACCTTTGCAGTATCCCAGGTGTCTCCCTTCTCCCACAGTCCCAAACGTCTACATGCCAATGACTCCCACGTTTCCATCTCTAGACCAGATGGCTCCCGAGCTGTCTAGACTCACATATCCAACTGCCTACTAGACATTCCCATCTGGATGGCTTATATACATCTCAAATGGAACAAGCGTGCCCAAGAGAACTTCACTTCCCACTCTGTCCTGTTCCCCACCCCCAAAAACCTTTTTGGGTAAATGATAGCACTCATGCCCCCAATTGCTCAAACTAAAAACCCAGATATCATCTCTGACTCTTCTTTCCCTCATCACATCCAGGCCACCAGCGGGTCTAGTCAGCTCTACTCTAAAACCTGTCCAGTTCTCTCTGTTATCTAGGCCACTGCTCTAAGAGCCTGACACCACCACCTTCTGATGGACTATGGAAGAGTCTCCTAAGTGCTCTACAACTGCTTCCATATAGCTGCCACGGTGAATCTCTGAAGTCCTCCACAGATCCCGTCATTACTGTTAACATTTCTCCAGTGGCTACCCACTCGTCTCAGAGCAGAATCCCAGCCTTTACCGTAACCCCCAAAGCCCTGCCAGATGTTCATCTAGCTCCCTCATCGCCCTCTCACTATGTTCTCTTATTCCCTGCTCCTCTCTCCTTGGCCCACTCTGCCCCAGGCACAATGACCTCCACTCTCTCCTTAGACCCAGAAAGATCTCTCACCCAGGCTTGGTGCATTCTTACACATCAGGTCGTGGCTCAGGTGTCATCTCTTCAAAGGGCTGCCCTTTCCCCATCCTCAATTAGTTATTCTGTATCACAGGTATTTAAGCAGAGTGGCTAACAGTGAGTCACTCCCTACCACTCTGAATCCAATGAGACCTTGGGCAAGTTCTATAATGCTTTGAACTTCAGTCTCTTCATCTGTCAAATGGTGATGATCACAATACCTAATTTACCTGGCACTTCACAAGGTAGAAAGATTAAGAAAGTTAATACAGGGGCTGGCCTGGTGGCATAGTGGTTAAATTCACGCTATCTGCTTCAGCAGGCCCGGGTTCACAGGTTTGGATCCCGCATGCAGACCTAGCACCAGTCGTCAGCCATGCTGTGGTGGAATCCCACATAAAATAGAGGAAGATTGGCACAGATGTTAGCTCAGGGAGGGAGGAAAGGAACAAAGGAGGGAAGGAAGAAAGGAGGAAGAGAGAGAGGGAGGGAGGGAGGGAGGGAGGGAGGAAGGAAGGAAGGAAGGAAGGAAGACAGAAAGACAGACAGACAGACAGAAAATTAATACATGCAAAGCCCTGGAAGGCCCTAGGAAGTACACACTCAACATCATCCCACAACCTGTGAGATGAGTTATGCATCCCCATTGTATTGATCAGGAAACTAAGGCACACAGACACTGAGATCTAACAAGCTAGGAAGTGGCAGAGTCAAAATTTGAACCCAGGCCTGTTGGGCTCACAAGCCCAGGCAATTCCCAACATTCTTCCAGAAACTCTGCCGGAATCTTGCGCCTCCATGACACTCCCACTGCCAATGCCCAGAGCTCAGGGCCTGCTGGCCTCTACACACCACGACAGATCTCCTAACAGGTCCAGAGTTTCTACCTTCTTTAGCCTTCTCCACTCTGCTGCCAAAGCCACCGACCTACAAAGCAATGATGCCGTTTCTCTCCCTGAAGACCTCTGCTGGCTCCAAAGTGGGGCTTGGACCCCTGACCTACCTCTCTGTAAGCAAGGCCCTAGCATTCTGGCTCTTCCCATCTCTCCAGTCTGAGTCAACCTGCTCCAGTCTCAAGACTGTCTCAGCCTTCTCAGAACCTGCTGTGTTCTCCCACAATCCTACCTCTTGACCAGAAGAGTTCCTGTAGCAGGGAAAGCTTTTCCTTCTTCTTTCTGGAGTTCCCACCATTCAACAAGAACCAGCTCCAATGGCCTTTCTGCTTTGCTCTCACTTACACCATTCATACCTCCATTATAGTCCTTCACTCACTGATTTATCATGTATGGATGGTAATTTATAAGTGGACATCTCTGAAGCCCTGTCTGATGGCAGACCCCTTGTCTTACCTGGCACAGATCCTGAGAAGTGAGCTCTCACTGCATGTCTGTGAAGTAATGACTGGCATTTGGAACTCTTCTGTAGCTTCCAGTTAAAACATTAAAAACTAAGATCCCTGACCTGGCCCACAAGGCCCTGAATAACCTGGACTTGCCTCTCTCCCCACTAGATCTCTGCAGCTTGCCCCTCTGGTCTTTGTTTTGTTCCTAGAGCACACCATACTCTCTCCTATCACAGTACCCTGGCACTTGCTATTCCATCTGCCTGGATCTTGCTTCCGCCAGATCTGTACCTGGCTTGTTGCTTCACTTCATTGTGTCTCAGCCTCAATCTCACTTCCTTGGAGACTTGGCTAGGCAGGACCCTGTTACATGTTCTCAGAGCACTGGCTTAGCCTTGTCACACAGCACCATCCTCTGTTTCTAAGTATCCATCTAGCTCTGTGGGCCTTAATCTCTTCCCGCTAAACTAAGTTCCACATTTGTCTTGTTTTCTCCTCTAGTGACAGAGCCTAATAACATCTAACTTGACAGATAGGAAGCAGCAAATGACTATGTGTTAAATGTTGTTTGATGGATCATAACTGCAGAGTTACAATTGTTCCTTTATGTCATTTAATGACATACAGTCATCCTCTAGAATTGGGTATGCCCAGTGAGACAGAAGTTCAAGGGTGAGAAGGCTTCCCTTGAACACACGATCCTATTCCTAGTGGGAGTTTCCAGTAAAATTTCATGTTTCAGGGTCTGATTGTCTAACATGCATATTGGCCAATTCTCTTTTGCTAGTGTGTGCAGTTCAGTAACTAAGAGCAGTTCTGCAGTCAGACTACTTGGATTCAAGTCCCCTATTCTTCCTCTTACTAGCTACGTGAACATGGTTAAGTTATTGAACCTCTCTGAACTTCAGTTTCCTCATCTGTAAAATACAGTTAACAGGACCTATATTTTATAGTGTTGTTGTGAGGATTAAATGAACTAATCCATGGAAAGCACTCAGTTCTGAGCACATAGCAAACACTCAATAAATGTTAGCAAAAGAAATAAAAAGAAAATATATGCACTAGAAATGTCAGCTGCAACGGCCCCAGCTCTCACCAATTCAACTCGCAGGAAAGATATATACGCCAAAGAGCAACTGACTATTTTACATTGTGAGCCTAACTCTTAAGGAGTCTTGTGCTCAAACTGCTGAAGATACACTCCTCCCTGTAAGCAATGAAAGGCAGGGGAGTAGCAGAGGAGATTGGCTGGGGTTCCCCCTGCAGAGAATCAGGGCCCATGCTTTGCAGTTTAAGCTCTACCATGCAAGCCAGGGAGAACCCAACCAAGATCTTAAGCAAGGAAGAAACATGATGCAAAAGGTCACTCTGGCATGAGTGTGCATCGACTTATGTAAAGGGGGGAAAGTGGTCCTCAAGGGCTGATGCAAAAGTCAGAGTGAGGCAGGAAGTTCCTGTGTGATGAAGATGGGGGAAACTAGACTGAAGACATGCTCTCAAGGACCCTGCAGAGAGCTCAGGAGATGGTGGATGGAGGGTGAAGCAGAGGGAAGAAAAGCTAAACAGGGGTCGACAGTTTCTTGCTGCTTCATTGCAGCTAATGTGGATGCATGAATGGTGGGAGACACAGATGAAAGAACTTAGTTTGCTAAGGCAATGGTGCCTAGCAGTTAAAAGCACAAACCTCTGGAGCCAGACCGGCTGTGTTCAAATCCCAGCCCTGTCACTTACTAGCCTTTACTTCAGTTTCCTGACCTACAAATGGGTAAAGTAATAGTACCCACCTCAGAGGTTGTTGGGAGGACTAATGAACATACATAAAATGCTTAGAACAGTGCAAATTACTTTGTAAATGTGAGCTTTTATCATCTTCCCCATCACTGTCCTCCAGTCTTCTTTTTTTTGAGGAAGACTGGCCTGAGCTAACATCTGCCAATTCTCCTATTTTTGCTGAGGAAGGTTGGCCCTGAGCTAACATCTGTGCCCATCTTTCTCTACCTTATATGTGTGATGCCTCCCACAGCATGGCTTGATGAGTGGTGCATAGGTCCATCCCTGGCATCCAAACTGTGAGCCCCAGGCCACCAAAACAGAGTGCACAAACTTAACCACTACACTACCGGCCGGCCACTGTCCTCTGGTCTTTGATCTAAACAGCACTGTGCTCCCCTCTGTGTATTCCACTTCCCCACCCACATACAGTAACCAGTGATATTTTAAATCACAAATGTTACCTGGTCTGATTAAACCCCTTAGTGGTCCTCCAATGTAGTCAGAATGAAAACCAACATTTAGAAAGCCCTGTACGAGGGAACCAAACCCGGGCCACCAAAGTGGAGTGCACCGAACTTAACCACTAGGCCACCAGGGCTGGCCAGTCTAACTCTCTTCTGACTACTGTTTGCATGGTCTATCTTTCCATTAACTTTCAACTTATTTCTGACGTTGAATCTGAAGTATGCCTCTTACTGACAGCATATTGTTGGATCATGATTTTTTTTGAGGAGGAGGATTAGCCCTGAGCTTACATCCATGCCCATCTTCCTCTACTTTATATGTGGGACACCTGCCACAGCATGGCTTAATAAGGGGTGTGTAGGTCTGTGCCCGGGATTTGAACCAGCAAACCCGAGAACCCTGGGCCACCGAAGCCATGTGCGTGAACTTAACTACTATGCCACCGGGCTGGCCCTAGATCACGATTTTTTTTAATCCACTCTGTTCACTTCTGCCTGCCGAATAACGTTTAGTCTATTTACATTTAATGTAACTACTGATGAGGTAGGACTTATGTCTCTGATTTTGCTATTTGTTTTCTATACGTATTGTCTGTTTTTGTTCCTCTATTCTATTACTGCCTCCGTTTGTGTTAAATTGAGTATACAAGTATACCTTTTTAATTCCTCTTTTTTCTTTTACCTTTCTCCCCCCCTTAAGTTATTTTCTTAATGATTGTCCTGGAGTTACAATTAACATCTTCAAACAATGTAGGGTTTGAATAAAACCAACTTAATTTCAACAGTATACAAAAGCTTTGCTTTGACATGGCTCCATTTTGTGCTTTTTTTCCTCTGCATATGGACCATGTCTTGCTGTTTCTTTGCTTGTCTTATAATTCTTTGTTGAAAATTGGACATTTTAAGTAATATAATGTGGCAACTCTGGAAACTAGATCCACCTGTCCTTTTCGTTTGTTTAAGTGATCTACTGGTCTAATTGTGTAAAGTCTGTATTCTTTGTTCTGTGTGGTTAAGTCAAGTCTCTGCTTGGTAAGCTCATTATTGGACAGGGATTTCCTTAAATATCCTGAACCAATAAGTCTCCCAGCCTTTGCTGAGAGGCTCTGTGTGTATGTTGGCACATGCCTTCAATGTTCTAGCAAGCAGTTGATAATTCTGTCTGAGTCTTCACTTCCTGCTTGCATAGAGCCTCAAGGTCAGTCAGAGGGGAGAGATTAGGGCTTTCCCAGGTCATTCTTGGGCATGTGTATAGCGACATATCTATCTATCTATATATATATCTATATATATACACACACACACACACACAAACATACACATACATGTGGTTTTCTAGATTCCCAGGAATAGCGTTGGAGTTCTTTAAAGTTCTCAACTGACATCTCATTCCCCAGTGTTTCCTATTTGGTTTTTTGGTCAGCCTCTTGCTAGCCTCAAGTGGTATCAGCACTTCAGACCAACAGCAATGTTCAATAATTGCCACTAATTGTTTTTGACAAACACCCTAGGGATAGGGCACAGAGTGGGCTCCGAGCCAGCTCAAATAAAGCCAAGTTTTGCGAATAGAACTTTTTAGGGACGTACTACACTGGAGATAGGGCTTTGAGGGGACCCAAACTCATTCTGTCCCCTCTGGTGGCTTCTAAGTAGCTGGTTTTCACAGCTACCATAGTTGTCAGACTACTGGTTTTCAAAGTTAATGTAGAGCTTAGGGGAGGGGGAGGCGGGCAGGGAGAAATAGGGTGAGTTAAAACACCACAGAGTTTTCTGTATTTACGGAGATTCAGTCATTTTTCTTACATAAATGCTCAACAGATCCTGTAAGCTTTTAATTTTCAGAATTCTGAAAAAGTTAATTTTGACATTTCCTGCCAGTATTCTCATTGCTTTTATAGAGGAGATGATTTTCGGAGGTCCTTGCTCCGCTATCTGGAAGTGCTTACTGGAAGTATTTTAATGGAGGGTAATATTATCAGATTGTTTATTATTTTCAACATTGCTTAGACTGCAGTGTGGAAAAGGGAGGTTCATGGTTCAAAAGGAGAAGTGAGACGGCCAATCAGTTGCTGTTTGCAATAGTACGGGTTGGAGACATGGGATAGCTTGGACTTGGGAACAGCAGTGAGATGGCACAGAAAAGATTCAGAGATATTTAGAAGGAACTGTTGACATGACTTAGTAATGGCCTGGATGCAAGGATGGTACAGAGAATGATGCTAAGTTTCCCATCCTGCAGGACAGGATGGATTGGTGGTACCAGTCTCTGAGAAGGAATCCTGGAAGAATGCCAGGTCTGAGAATGAGGATCATACACTTGGGACATCTGAAATCTAGGTGCCTCTGAGATTTCCAAGAAGATACCAAGGAAGCCACCATTTTGAAGACTCTCCCCTAACTTTAGAGAAATGTTTTATAAATCAAGTCCTAAAACATTATGTCTTTCATATGAAAAAACGAAAAGAAAAAAACAGGCAAGGCATATATGTACTAAGCATCAATAATTTAGTCACCCAGGAAATAAAAAATGGTTCCAAGAATGATGAGAACCACACATAAATGTCTTAAACTACTCATTGCTTACACTCAAGTGAATTAAAGCTTTCCCTAAAGGCAGCTTTATTTAAAGAGAAGTTACAGTAAAAATAAAGATCAATCTTCCTTGTGTCTAAAAAGATTCTGTTGCACTCATACATATATGTCAATTTAATGTTCTCATTGATGTCTGTGAAAATAACTCAAATCAATCAGATTTGTTCACGCCTCCACTAGTTCCATAAATACCCTAATGTCTCTCAGTTGACAGCACTTGGTCAGACCTAGGAGACAGGTGGAAATAGGTCAGACTAGGTCCCTGAAGTGCAAACTGTTCTTTTTTTGTCTTAATGCCAACTTCACTGAAAATCATACTTTTTTACTTCTATAATCATTTCCATTAGGCCTCGCTTTATGCAGGAAACTCACTTGTTCTGCCGCTTTTTCTGATCGGGTTTGGGGAGGGACAGATTTGTAAGGGAACACAAGGGGGCAAAGAGGAGTGTTGGCTACTGGTTAATTACTTCTACTCCTAATCTCTCTTATTGTCACAAAGGCTTTTCCTGTTTAAACAGATTAGGTGTTTATTACCACTGGGAAACATTAAAGTATTTCAAGTTTGTTTCGACTGTTAGCTCTTTTACTCATTTCTGTTTCAATAACTAGAAGACCTAATGAGCAATATTTTCACAAGAAAGTTTATGCATTCTCTTATCTCGGTTTTACTTCTTCAGAATTCACAGTTTCACTCCTTGTCCTTCCAGGGGAAACTGGTCAACATACCTGGACAAGGTGCTCAAAGCTCACTTACCACAACCATATGCAAACAGATGTGGTTGGCAGATAACACCCTGCATGGCCACAGTTCAGAGTGATGCCTCAAGTTCAACACCCAATTCTCCCCAGGTGCTTGTTTTTTTGAGTGCTTCTGAAGTAAAAGGTCAGGCAAATGTTTAAAATACAATATACAGTCATGCGTCACTTAACGACAGGATCGACAGGATCCGTTCTGTGAAATGTGTCATTAGGTGATTTTGTGGTTGTGCAAACATCATAGAGTGTGCTGAAGGGGAACAAAATTTGCCACCCCCAAAATGTGTCTCTTTAACATGAGGATTATTTTAGGCTAATTATTTTTAAGAAACAAAAGACTCAGAAAGTTTTTCTCGTTACCTCTCCCTTAACTGCCTAAAAGAATTCAGATAAAAAAACATGTCTCAGGAAGTGAGCTATCACCTTAGTGGCATAACATTAACTAGATGGTAGACAGGGAGGAACCTAGAAAAGCTTGTTTGTTGGGCTTCCCTCTGTTGTCTTCTGTTTTTGTGCGGCCAAACATTTATTTACCAAACATTTGCTCCTTTCCTTCTACCTGTGAATTGCCTTCCTTCCCTTTGAAGTCCCTGACTCTCCCTACCCACAACATGTTCTTTTGTCTTTAGCTGAAGATGGCCTTTAAGGTGAAGGCTTTGACCATTTAGGCGAGTTACTTGCTTTTCATAGGTTTCTCCCCTGCATACATGTTATTAAACTTTTGTTTATTTTTCTCCTGTTAATCTGTCTCATGTCAATTTAATTCTTAGATCAGCCAGAAGAACCTAGAAGGGTAGAGGAAAATTTCTTCCCTCTCTAATACTTACACAAATCTAGACGGTATAACACACTACATACCTAGGCTATACAGTACTAATTTTATGGGACCACAGTTGTATATGTGGTCTGCTGTTGACCAAAAACATTGTTATGAGACGCATGACTGTAACAATAAGAGACACTGTGTCAAACATTTATTGAAAACTTACTGGGCCAGACAGTGTGCTAAGTACTTTACACTCTTTCTTATGTAATCCTAACAACAATGCTGTGATACAGGTACTATTATTAGCCCAAGTTTATAAATGAGGAAATAAGCGTGGAAAGATTACGTAACTGGCCCATAATCACACGGCTGACAAGAGGTGGGGCTGGGGTTAAAGGTTAAATCTAGTTGACTCCAGATCCTAGTTCCTAACCAGCATGCAATGACATGGCACTGGTCACACCGCTTCCCTCCTTCCCCTAACAAGCATTTATTAAGGATCCTAGTAGTGTCACCTCTGGGGAAGAGTAAACTAGAAATATAAAGATTCAGCCCTTACAGAATTGATACAGCTTCTTAGATTATAAAAACTATTTACTTTAAGATACTCACTGGGCAAAACTATTCACATACGTTACTTTATACATAATACTACTTAAAATTCACCATTAGCCTAATACATCCCAAGTACCCTAAATTATGGTATATAAAAAATTACATTGGAAATGATTTTAGTGGGTGGGGGTGGGATCCAAATATGTTTAATAGAGGTACAAAGCATTCAATTATATTTTTAAAACACTAACATGACAATTCACACTTTCTTCCCCCCATTCAACACACTAGGAAGCACTTAAGACAATAGGGAAAAATAACTTTATATGCTAATAAATGGAAACTAACAGAAACCATACTTTTCCCCCACTAAGCGCTTGGTCTATTTTTTAGTTAACATATTTCGGTCCTCCTTCATTTCAGAAAAACAGCCGACACACTGCCTTATTTATGCCTATGCTTATCAGTAATGACATGGCCATATCTCTGCAAACAGTTGGTTAATTAATTTGTACCCCTATCTTCTGGCAGTCTGCCTAGGCAACCAAACAGCAAAAATAATTACACTAGGCTAAAGCGGGAACATTTTCACTCTTCTTTTCAAAATTTCTTACTGTGGGGCCTGTTGCTTTTCCTTAAATGGGTATAAGTTGTAGAACACTTGCAAATCAAATTAAGATCATTAGAAGACAAGAATGTTTCCATTCTTTACTATAGCATAAATATTCAATCAGGAATGAAAGGAGCAGACTAGAACTGACCAACTAGTCAAAGGCACAATGTATGGGCTGAGTAGACTCAGGGATGAAGAAAAATCCAGCTCTATTCCAGAACAGACCTTCATCTTGTTGATTATGTTAGATCTGAGGTTACTCTATCAACAAATATTTACCTAGAACCTACCACAGGCAGTCCCCTACTTTCCTACACAAACCTCTATGTAAGAAAGTCAAACAGGAGATTACCAGGGTCCTGTACTCAGTGCCATAAATCACAAAATTTCTAACTAGATACCACCTGTGAAACTCAGTCTCTGGGATATATTTCTATCACTTCAAAGGTACACACAACAGTCCCTTGATCAGCTTAAGCCCACCTAACATGCAATTGATGTCCCAGCTTTCTGCATGCCTGACGATTTTCATCTGTCTAGATTTTAATAAGGAAGTTCCATTTTAAGAGAGGAACTGGTTGGTTAGCTTCTAAAGTCAGCTGAAGTCATCCTTGAAAATTTCTCAGACACCACATGGAGCCCAACCAGTAAGTCCTACACAGCCAGTTGTATCACTGATGTTAGAACAGATGGCTGTTTCTACCAGATGAAACAGTTTGCTTGTGTTTAGGGGCCTTATTGTATGAAAAACCCCCATGTAATTAAACACCAGAATCACAGGACAATGTGATGCTTACACTTTGAGACACTTGTGGGAACTGAGACCAAATAAAGGAAAAGCAATCAAAAGTCCATGATTATTTGTGTGCTTACTATGTTCAAAGCACTCTTCCAGGATGCCATTATCTTTCAGGATAAGAGCAGTGAGCAATATCTTCTCCTCGTGGAACTTATGCCTTAGTTGATTCACCCCTCCCATTCAAGCACGTTTCAGGGCAACACACATTGAACAACTGGTGAAATTAGCCACACTATTTTTCTGTTTTGTGCCATCGTATAATTTGCCTAAGTTACAAGCATTTATGATGCAACCCTCCTGTAAAAGTTTGAGATACATGTTTCTCACCACCAGTGTCGGAAAACTAGTTTGTACTGTATACTCATCTTTATAGTGAGCAAAATGCAGTAGAACAGTCAAATAACCACTCAAACACACTGCTGAAAGGGCAAAATAGGGACTACTGAAAAAACACTGTTGGCATCGACATCATGTGAGAGTCTGCACTATTCTTCGCCCTGATCTGTATCATGGTCCAAAACCATATGAAAAGCAGTTTAAGGGCATCATCATGGAACCCTGGAAAGTGCAATCTATTCAAATGTTTGAGACTCTGTGCTGAGTACTGGGAAAGAACGGCACGGTCAGACAGCCTCTGCCCATATAGAGCTTCCAAGCCAGGTGTGAAGCCCAGGCATTCACAGAAATACCACACTCCATAACTTCAAAGCTGCCATCAAGTTATGTCAATATAAGCCTTTGGGGAGAAATAAAATAATGTGCCTTTTAACTTTATAACCCATTCTGATTTCAGAAATATTGAAACGAGAAAAAGAGGCATCTTGGAATCAAAGATAGACAGGAATAGTTACTCTGGCACTTTCTGGGTGCTGCTGTGGAACATCAGTAAAATTCAGGATGGGAGGGAGTGCTCCTCTTGGTAGGCACCCAAAAGAATTTAGTTACTGCAGTGCCATAAGAATCTCAATAAGGGATCTCCTCCATAATATGATTTCTAAGGAAGGAGCTAGCACTCTTTCAACAGCATAACACCAGCAACACCAACACTCATTCATTCGAACATTTATCAAGTACCTTCTATGTATTAGACATTGAAGAACATTCCTATATGGCAAGCACTGAGGAGGGACTTTACATATATTAAAGTGGTGGTTCTCAACAGGGGGCAATTTTGCCCTCCAGGGAACACTGGAGAGACATTTTTGGTTGTCACAACTGGAGTGAGTGGTGCTACTGGCATTCGGTGGTAGAGGCCAGAAATGCTGCTAAAGATCCTGTAAAGCACAGGACATTACCCCATAACAAAGAATTATCTGGCCCCAAATATCAGTAACACTGAGGTTGAGAAACCCTGCATTAATTAAAGCAGCCTCAAAATGGTTCTATAGGGGGGACACTATTCTAATCCATGCCTACTTGTGAGGAAACTGAGGCTAGGAGATGTTAAATAACTTGCCCAAGGTCAGCGGGGAAGTGAAGGAGCAGAGACTGTAACCCAGGAAATGTGATGCTGCTGGACAACAAGCATTAACACCCTGGATTACAGGAACCCAGAGAGGAAGTACTTAAAAAACTGAGTCACTAGGACATAACACTTCTCATTTAACCCTCTCTTCTCTCAGTTACCATCCAAAAGTATTCTCTTTCTCTCTCTCCCACAGGTCATTTCTTTCCGAGTGCTCCCCCATCCCATCTTGACGTCTGGAAGGAGGTGTACACAGAGGATGACTGATTTCTGATTTCTCCATCCATTGTTCAAAGAGTGGCTCCCATAAACACAAAGAAAAACATCCCCTGTCCCCAGGAACCCAGAGAACCAGGCAATTCTTTCTCTCTGTGAATTTTCTTCCCAGAAGTGGCGAAACTTCAGCACACAGTACACCAAAGAAGCCAGACTCAATCATAGCCTCCGAGTAGAGAGAAACGAAGAGGCTATGGCAGGTGGGAGAGGCTGCTGGCTGGAAGGCAAATATGAATGGACAGGACACATGGCGGCAGTTTTCAGACTTCCTCAGCTCCTAGAGGAGTTAGTCTCTGGCCTCTCAGTACAAATGCAGTGCCGACCATTAGCTGCAAAGGAGTTAGAGCAAGTGATTCTGAAAATAAGGATGAAACATCAGTAGCTTTTCAAGTGCAAAATTTGTGAATGTATCAACCACCTATCTTCCAATTACCTTTTTTTAAAATTTAAACTGAGGGTTTTATCTTAAAATAAATACTATACAAACTAATACAAAGAAAAATATCAACTAGCCACTCCCTCCAATAGACACCTGAGAGGCATCAACTTCATTATCCCTTCAGAAGGAACATTACCCCCTTCCCAGAAAGGTTCTCAAACTACTCTGCCCAGGTTTATTTCAATACCCAATAAAGAATATCATTTTAACAAGAGTGAGGACAAGGGAGATTACCACAGACACAGGGAAATTATATTTCCTCTTTTTCTGTAAAAGAAAAGTAGCTGAGACTACGCAGTCACTTAACGTTCTGTTCCTTCTTCAACCCCAAATCCTGTACAGTTCATTCATCGTGGACTTTCTCAAGGCAGGTAGGAGACAGCTATTGCCTTTGCTTGAGACTGTGGAGGCCATGGGTGCAGAGCAGATGAACAAAGTCAACAATAAGACGGCAAAAACTGTACCTCAGATTTTGAGTGGATTAAAGAGTGAATATCCTGGATACTTGCTGATTCTCAGATGAAGAACATTATGGTTACCAGGAAGCCTACAATTAATTCTTCCTTTAACAACAACACTTTGAAAGTCAGACTGCATTTTCAAATCAGGGGGCTCTAAGTTTCTACAGATAATTTCAATAGCCCAAAGCTTGGGGAGCAGGAAGACAGGGAAAAAAGTTGGATCCTGCCAGTTCCTTAAGGAGAGACAGACTCCAGAGAAAGGAACTGTGCCCCCAGCCATCATCATACTTTTCTGTCACCTAGATGGACCTCTGACACTTGAAAAGGCGTATTGGAGGGTATTTTGGCATTATCTACTTAAATATACCCTCCATTTGTCTGTTTATTTACAAAACGAGCAGACAAATAGAAATTTCACTAGTGCTAAGAAGCTTGTAAAAAGTATTCCAACTGTAACACTGTTAGTAAAAGCAGCAAAATGGCCATCAGCTTAAATATCCATCTACAGAGGTCGAGTTTAAACCACCATAGTATACTCACAATACAAAATACTACAGGTCGTTTAAAAAAACTTAGGCAGAGCTATACTCGATGTCACGGGAAGATCTCCTTCCGGCTGAACACAAAAAGCACGCTGCAGACATAAAGCTAGACCAGAGGCCCAGGAAGGCTGCCTGAGGAACTAATATGGAAGCTGAGACCTAAGAGATGAGGGTTAATGTTTTTTCTGTTGGGGAAGAGGGTTAGGGGAAAGAAGGGAGCACGGGAGGGGGAAGCGTGTCTGGGGAAAGAGTGTGCATAGAGACAGCAAATAACCAGAAGGGAGGAGCTAAGGAGCAGAGAGGATGTGGTGGGCTCTGGACAAATACAACCTTGTCCATCAGCCACATTAAGTAGTTTTCACTTTACCCTAAGGGCAATGGGAATCAGTGAAGTCAGTTAAGCAAGAGCAAGTCATTTAAGCAATAATAAACACTATCAGATGTGAGTTTCAGAAAGATCACCCTGGCTGCCACCTCATGTCCTGAAGTTTGTCCCTCATTTGCCCTTAATTTATGAACAGGTTCGATTATAAATATCACAAGGTATCATTATGACAAAAAATGATCATCTTCTCAGGCTGGCCCACTTATGGCTCTTAAGCAGCCAGAATACTATATGTTATTAATAAAAACTATAGAAAACAATACTGCTGTGAAAGCATTAATTAAGCAAAACAAAAAATTTACAAACTTAATAGGAAATTAAAACAAAAACTATCTTCAACAGGGGAACTTAAACAAAAAAATCTGCTTTAACTACAAGTGAAATAATAATGGAGACTCGCCACGATCTCATAAAAAGACTCCAGGTATTTTTTTTTCTTTTTTTTGTTTTTGAGGAAGATTAGCCCTGAGCTAACATCTGCTGCCAATCCTCCTCTTTTTGCTGAAAAACCAGCCCTGAGCTAACATCTGTGCTCATTTTCCGCTGCTTTATATATGAGACGCCTACCACAGCATGGTGTGCCAAGCAGTGCCATGTCCGCAGCTGGCATCTGAACCGGCGAACCCGGGGCCGCCAAAGCAGAACGTGCGAACTTAACCGCTGTGCCACCGGGCCAGCCTTGACTCCAGGTATTTTCATTGGTGGTGCTGAACACTATTGGGTCATGAAAGCCTCTGCATATCTGCTGAAAAGTATATTTTCTGCCCCTAGAAAACTGTACTTAGGCAAATACAGACAATATTTTGCAAAAATCTATGAAGGGGTTTAAGGACCTCCACTGCTCAAATAAACTTAGTCTGAGAAGCTCTCATTTCAAAGCCCATGCATTAGTTCTTCATGTGTCTACTTCCACTTCTACCCTTAAGGTTTTTCTTTCCTTTGAGACACGTTTATCACAGCCACAATTTACATCTGTCACCCATGTTATGACATGAGATGGGAGACATTAAAAGAGAGCAGGATTTAATGCTAACTCTTCTCCTGAAGTAAGAGTTAGCAGGGTAGAGGGACAATTTAAAGCGGATGTGGGTGTACAAAGGAGACCACCTAAACCAGAAGAATATAGCCAGGAGCGTTGAAAACAAAGCAAAAAAAAGATATGGCAATGATGTACCTTCTTTCTGAAGAGAAGGCAAGAAGGCCATAAGGGGGGCTGGCCCCGTGGCCAAGTGGTTAAGTTTGCGCACTCCACTGGGGTCGCCCAGGGTTTTGCCCGTTCGGATCCTGGGCGCAAACGTGGCACTGCTCATCAGGTCATGCTGAGGCGGCATCCCACATGCCACAACTAGAAGGACCCACAACTAAAAATATACAACTATATACCAGGGGGCTTTGGGGAGAAAAAGGAAAAATAAAAATAAATCTTAAAAAGAAAAAAAAGGCCATAAGGAAAAAGGAACATTTGATCAGTCCCTCAGTGGCCACAGGCCAGGGATTTGGCGTGTTTTCTGCAGCAAGAGAAAGTCCACGAGTGCCCTCTCTGGTCTTCAAGGGCTCTTCCTTCCTGACACCCTAGTCAAGGCCAGACACCCTATAAACATAGATTTCACATACACTATCCACAGCTATTGCACACAAAACCTTTAACAGAGCTAAGCTACAATTTTGAGTAATTAAGCTTAACGCTTTCCACTTTTTCAGAGGGTTCTTACAAGTAAGTAATAGTAAGAAGATCAGCAGTACAAACAAGAAGTCAGAACTTCCACTAAATATTCCATTGATTCCAGTTTTAAGGGCCGACCTCTTCTAGACCCCTCTGTGTTTCACTTTAATTCCTCAGCAGTTCTTTGAAACAGCACTGCTCTACTCTTCCACGCCCCATAGGGCACTCAATAGCCGTATTTAACAAAACCCACTCACGAGCTCTTACTATGTCTCCACAGAAGTAGTCACCTGCCTAGTGTCTTAAAACTTGGTACAAAAATCCTCAAGCAACAGGGGTATGTTAGAACTCATCCCAAATTTCACACTGTGGGATGTGAAAAACATCAGGTGGCTGTTTTTCCCCACTGGCTCCTGTCTTCATTTGACAGTGTCCAGATAAAGACATAATTAGGGGCAAGGCCTTCCCGGGAAAGCTGGGGAGGGGCTGCAAACTCAGGGGTCTTATTATGAGGTATTTTCATCAGGCAAATAAGAACTTGAGTGATAATGCCAAACCAGTCGCTTGCAAGACATATTCCTTTCTCGTTCCTTATTACCTTTTCATAAAACTGACAGCACTTAAAATTTCCTGGGGATCTGGGAATAAAAATAAAAACTTTTAAAATGGAAGGAAAAGCTATCTCTGAATGGGGCTGCTACATTTTACCGAAATCAACCATTAAAGTTTAATGTCTCAAAGTAATCAGCACTATTTGAAAACCATTAAAATATATATTAAGACCTACTTTTCCTGTAAAACAAACACACAAACTCCGAAGTTATGTCCAATTTAGTCAGAGCCATTTCAAAACCCTAGATTCCTACCCACGGCTATTAAGCAGGTAATTCCCAGTCCCTGTGGATGGCTGAGGAGCTTCTCAGTGACCTCTCCACTGCCTGTTAGTCGCCTCACTGACAAGAGACAATGTGAACCCACTGTGTGCAGAGCAAAGACAGGAGGCTGGGTGGGGCTCTGCGGCCAGGAAGAGCAAGCTGGCCTGGCCTGCAAGCAAACTCCCCTTTGCCTTGTGCCAGTCGTGTCACATGTAGGCAAGACCACAGTAATGCAATATGACCAAAGAAAAGAAAAACATCTGAGGGAAAGTTTTGTTGTTGCTGTAACCTATTTCCCTTTTGGGAAGCACCACCAATAAGACAAGCAGAGATAGGAAACAAAGAATGAGAGGTCAGACCAATCAATTCAGCTACTTAATATCAAGCAGAAAATGGTTTGGTGAGGGAGACAGTAAAAGTTTGTGATTCTGATTTTCTTTCATTTTTTTTTTTTTTTTAAAGATTTTATTTTTCCTTTTTCTCCCCAAAGCCCCCTGGTACATAGTTGTGTATTTTTAGTTGTGGGTCCTTCCAGTTGTGGCATGTGGGACACCACCTCAGCGTGGCCCGATGAGCAGTGCCATGTTCATGCCCAGGATTTGAACAGGCAAAAACCTCAGCCGCCGCAGCAGAGCGCACGAACTTAACCACTCGGCCACAGGGCCGGCCCCTATGATTCTGATTTTCAAAAGAGAGACTCCTGGATAATCTTTTGAATTACCAGAATCTCCGTGCATTATTTTAAAAAGTTATATTAGCTTTGTTTCTCTTCCTAGCTGAAGACACTACCCTAAAAGGTTAGTATACATGCCACTTCCCTGATATGTTCAAAAAATTTCTCAATTATTTTCACCTGTTTCAGCTAACAAACTATTAGGATTCGCTTTCTGAGAGTTAACCATTTCTCCACCATGCATTCCACAAATTATGCTCACTATGGATTTTAAATGAATCCTTGCCTGGCCTAATAGACACACATATTCACCCCCCTCTCCTCAAGGTTTTAAGTCCAAAGTTGTCAGACAATACTCCCACTCTCCCCACCAGGACTTTACTGCTGCTGCTATTCCCTAAAACACCAATCAAGCAACATCCTTGATTTTAAACTGCTTTCTAGAGTGTGCTTTGATACTTTACTTGTTTACTCATAAATTAAAGCCTATTCCAAGTGTCCCCAGATAAATAGCAGCTCAACAAGCAGAAATTAGCCACCACTGAACTGACAAATCAGGGAACCATCTGGCTCTGGGGTCAGCGAGACCAGAACTCTCAGCTCTGCCACGTATAAACTGTGTGATTTGGGGCAAGTTACCTTCCCTGGGCCTCAGTTTTTTCATCTTTAGAATGGGCATAGGTACCTGCTTTGTAGTACTGTTGGAAGGACTGAGGGAGGCAATCCCTGTAAAGTTCTCAGCACAGTGCCTGACACAGAGGAAGCGCTTAAATAATGAGTACTGCTATTACTCAGTACCAGGTAGTGGCTAAGATGCTTAATTTTTCAAGCTCTCAAATACTGTTTAAATAAAATGGGTATGCAAACCATATAGCTATCAGATTTTGACATGTTTTCATAATTCTTAAATGCCATCCATCGAAATCCTGTATTTAAAGAGTTGTTTTTATTTCAGAATTACTAAGGAGGTAAAAAGAGGATCTTCGTGAAATTTCTACAAATACTTACCCGGCACCTGATGAATACTAGTGCTTACCAACTTAAGCTATTAATCTATCTGGATGGTTTGGTTTTTAAATTAGGAAAAAAAATCTGTATTTTCGTTACTATAAATCTATATAATTTTTTATCCTGTCAAAACTATCTCGTCAATGAGAACACTATGATTTATGGGTAGATTATAAACTCATACAACACAGATTATATTCAGCAACAATCACTAGCTTTTAAAAAAACATCCACCAAACATAAGATCTTTTAAAGAAATAGCCACTGCAGCTGCCAGTCAACAATGAAAAGCTCATCAGACATGGGGCTAAGTAAGATAAGAGGAATAGAAAGTATAGCACACAAAATCTACAGTCAACTCTGAGCCTGTCCCCAGTACAGTGGTTCATGAGAACAGAGAGAAAAAGACCTAGAAACAGTAATAAAGGGAAGGGAGAAAATAAATTCCCTATTCAGAGACCAAAAAAAGCACAAAGTTTACCTTGGGGAAAAAAAACCCTTGTGATGTAACAGAGGGATTCAGGCACATTGTCATTTGTTTGTACATAACCAGTTATTCCAAAACCAAAACCATTTCTCTTCACAGCATATTCCTACTCAACCAAAAAGAGGGTACTAGAACACTGAAAACAAAAGATGAGCAAGGTCTATCAAACTTTATAACCAACAAGGGGATGAAATGTTATTGCAGTGAACACTACCACTCCCGTCCCAACAGGAGGCTGAAGAATATTAGTGGGTAGTCCAAACTGCTTTTTCCCTCCAGGCCAATTTTGCAAATTTAGCCAAGACCTATGTAAAAACTTGTCATGATAATCCTTCTACCTGGCATTTATACCCCGAATCTAACAGTAATGATAGATTTTAGCAAGTGATGGCTTGCTTTATATCAACACAAGATACTTACGGACAATTTTTGATAAGGGCTACAAAGCGATAGTGATGTGAAGGGCTCCTTTAAGAAGGTGATATCTAACCTAAGGAAAGGGTGGGGACAGAAGGAGAAGCGGAAGCCCAGGCAGAGGGAACAGCACATGCAAAGGTTCAGAAGCGGGAAAGAGGCATTGGCCCTGTGGCCAAGCAGTTAAGTTCGCTCGCTCCGCTGCAGCGGCCCAGGGTTTCCCCAGTTCAAGTACTGGGTGTGGACATGGCACCGCTCGTCAGGCCATGCTGAGGCGGCATCCCACATGCCACAACTACAAGGACCCACAGCTAAGAATATACAACGGGGGGCTTTGGGGAGAAGAAGGGAAAAAAATAAAATCTTTAAAAAAAAAAAAAAAGAAGTGGGAAAGAGCCCAGTGTGCAAGAAGAACTGGAAGGAGGCAGCTTGCCTGAGGCATAGTAGGCAAGGGGGAAAAAATGGAAGGTCATGAGGTTGGACAGCTTGGCAGAGGCTAGACCAAGCAGGGCCTGCAGGCCACAGTAAAGGGATCTGGATTTTCAATGGGCTACAAGGCCCTGTGTGATCTTCCTCCCCAACTTACTCCCAAGCCTTCAGCATCTGACTTTTACTAGCACACTCCCCCTACTCACACTTCTCCAGTCACCTGGCCCTCTGCTGTTCTTTGGACACTCCAGGATCCTCTCCCACCAGACCCTCTGGATTTCCTGTTCCTTCTGCCTGAAGGTTCACCCACGATATCCACAGGGCTCACATCTTCATATCCTACAAGTCTTGGTTCAGAAAACTCCTTCTTACTCTATGTTAAATTGTACCCCTCCACACTTTATCTTTCTCTGAAACACCCATCACCACCTAACATATATATATATTTCACTTTTTTTTTTTTTTTTTTTTACTGTTGCCTGTCTCTCCCACTAAAATAGAAGCTTATGAGGGCAGTTCTAAAACATTTGCTGTTTTTCTGAAAATCACAACAATATCTAGCACAAAGTGGGTGCTCAATAAATACATGCTGACTAAATGAATGAATGAATGCAAACAAACAGAAACCATTAAACGGTTTTACCAGGGAGAAACAATCCATTTTAGATTTTAAAACCTCATTTCCTCAGTGTATCATCACCCAGACATTTGAGGATTTCACATTAAGGCGTTAGGCCACATGCCCCATTGGCCTCCAACTTCCACTTTAGCCACTGCCAATTCAATTTCCACGCTGCTACCATGGTGATCTTTTAAAGCCCACCCTCTGGACAAAGCACAGCCTCTTTTCAGGAAGACTTGCCTCCTGCTGCATCCAGCTCCCTCTCCTGCCCTCCAGTACCCACCTCCCAGGGCTGCAGCCGAGTTCCAGGCTCCCTTCGTAGAGACGCCCCCACCTCAGAAGTTGCTCCCACATCTGACTGGCAACTCCTCCTTCAAGGCTTAAGAAAAGCTCCAACTCACCCCTTCAGCTCCTCCAGGAAGCCTTCCTCACCTGATCCCTGCTTCCCCAGCCACGTTCTGACTGCACTCCACTTCAAACTGCCGAGAGTCCTGATTTTCTAGGCTCACATTCCCAGCACCCTAGGTATCACAGGCCTTGCCAGAAGTCTGAATTTTCTTCTAAGTACACTGGAAGGCCTCTAAAGGATACATAACTGCCCTTTTTAGTTGGCTATTCCCCCCAACTAGATACTTTGAGAAAAAGACAGACAAAATTCTTCTTCCTAGCCACTCTCAACCAATGCCCTTCTAACTTCTCTCTTCACAGAAATGACAAGAACTACCTACTTTGTTTTCCCACAATTCCATGTCCCTACCTGCAACTGAATCCACATGCTCTTCCTCTCATTACAACAGAAAAAAGTCTCTGATTCTATGCAAAACTGACCTGTCTTCTTGGGCTCTGATCCCATTCCCTGATCCCATCTCAAGGTATTACCTTTGTGATGATTCATTTTGCACATGTGATCAATTATCCCTTACTCCTGGATCATTGTCAGTGGCAGACAAACATGTCCTAATATTATTCAAAATAAAGAAAATAAAACAAACCCTCCTTTTATTCCCTTTATTTATGCCCCCATCCTGCTATTGCCTCATTTCTCCATGCTCTTTCAAAGCAAAACCCTCTGAAGACCTGCCCACACTTGCCCTCTCCACTTCCTCAGCGCTGGTTCTTACAGTCCCCTCCAACCAGGCATCTACCTCAACTCTCCTGATTAAGGTCATTAACAACCTCCACACTGCCAAAGCCACAGATCAATTCCCTGGCCTGGCTTTGCTTTGCTTCACAGCAGCATCTCACACAGGCGATCACTCCTCACTTAAAAGTGTTTTCTTGTCTCAATTCTATACCCACCACACTCACTGGTTTCCCCTCCGAACTCACTGGAGATTCCTCACCCACCCACCCCTTCAATGAGGGCTCAGCCATTGGCCCTCTCCTTTTCTTTATTGACACCTGCATCTTAGAGGAACTCACCCTGTCCCACAGTTTTCCATGCTCTCTGTACACTGATGATGCAGATTCACCCAGTGTATCCAGCCCAGGCTGCTCCACCAAGCTCCAAAGTGTATGTTCAATTGCTGACTCCACAGGTGCATGTGAATGCTAGGTATATCAAACACAGTGTGGCCAAAAACAGAGCTCTGACCTTGAGTCTCCACGTTCTCCATCATTCCTCAGCTCATTAAATGGTACCAGTCAGTTGCTCAAGCCTCAGATCCCAATCCTTATGTTTCTCCCTCATCCACATCCAATTTTTCACTAAATCATGTCAACTCTACCTCCAAAACATATCCTTAACAAGGCATCCTCTCTGCACTGCCACTGCCATCATCAGGATCTAAGCCACCATCACCTTTCACCTAGCTGCTGGTCCCTACACCCTCCCCCTAATCCATTAGCACACAACAGCCAGTAGTCTTTATACATCACGAATTAGATCAGGTCTTTCCCCTGCAGTAGGCTCCCATTACACTTACGATAAATCCAAATTCCTCTCCTCGGCCTCTGTTATCTGACCTTTCTGAGCCTCATTTCCCTCCACTCTTCTCCATTCCTATCTCAGAGGCCATGTACTTGCTTTTTCTTTCCACTTAGAACACTCTTTTCCCCCATCTCAGATGATCCAGTGGCCTCTTCTTTCTCACCATTCAGATTCTCAGAAAAGCCTTCCTTGGTCATGTTTGCTAGAACCCTCTCCCTCCCCCAACTCATTAGCCTACTTTATTGACTTTACAGCACTCAACGTCCTTGAAAGATGTTTGTGTATTTACTGCGTCTCACTTCACCAGAGGGCAGTGGCTCCTTCTGGCTTGTTCACTCTACTCCCAACAGCCATGAGAGAACCTGGCACTTAGTGGGCAACTCCGTAAGTATTTGCTGATCAACTGCCTGACTTGGGGGTTAGGGCTCTGCTTTCTCACCTTGTTTGCAGATGTACCCTCACACTCTAGCCCTGCAAGAGGCACAGAGAAAATGCTTGTCATATGTTTGTGGGATAAAAGCTAAAAGAATGAAGGCACAACAGCCAGAGGATTCGCAAGGCAGGAATTACGCTGGACAAAATATCCCGAGCCTGCTGAAGGACAGGGTCTGGACCTTGTCAGGAAACAAAATGACCAGGCTGGCAACTTTGAGTGCTACCTATTGATAAGTGCCCAAAGTAGTTACATAGGTGTCCTTGGTCAAGTATGAATTGCCCTAAGTCCAAATCCTGTAATTTAAGATTTAAAATTGGCCCAGAGTGGAATTAAAGAGAATGATGGTTTTTGTGTTCCTTATTTTCATTATTAGTAAAATCTTTATAATGAGCATATATTAACTTCTATAATGTTTTTTTCCCATTATCTGTCTATATAGTTTCCAAAGAGAACAAGGTAACTTAAATGGAGAACTGCTTCAAGTTAAGATGGAAATTTCCAAGAATTGAAAAGGCAGTTTTCTAAATTCCCTCATCAGGCAGAAAACCCCCTGTGACTACCACCACACACACATAAAAGCATGTAAGCAGCGGCCTCAGTTTCTCTCTCTGATCCATTTCCCAATTCAGTGAGGATGACTTTATTCTACTGGCTATAATTTACCTTTCTTGCCCAGAAAAAGAGGTTTGTAAAACATTATAAGAAGTTACCTAAACAAACACAAACTACAGGCTTCCAGAAGAGAAGCAAGTGCAACTCTGTATAAACAGAGGAAAGTAAATACGCACACTGAGCTTCTCTCTGCAAGTCAAAAGAGATGACTAAAGGAGGAAATAAGAAATGTCAATTCCTACTTCTCATTTTTACTAGAGTCCAAGAAAGCTCAAAACTCGGGTTCACTCGCTACACTCTGTTATCCTGGTCATGCTGAGGTTTCCTCTCACTGCCCACACACTGCCTGCTAAAGGAAAACTGGCATTTCACTTCCTGATGTTCCCCCGAGAGCTCTGGCTAACTACCTGATGAGATGTATGCTTACAACACTGTGTTTTCTTGGTGGCATAGTGGTTAAGTTCACGCACTCCACTTTAGTGCCCTGGGGTTTGTGGGTTCAGACCCCAGGTGAGGACCTACATACCGCTCATCAAGCCATGCTGTGGGAGCATCCCACATACAAAATACAGGAAGACAAACACAGATGTTAGCTCAGGGCCAATCTTCATCACCAAAAAAAATTAATAATAAAATTAGCAACTAACATTTATTGAGCAGTTACTTTGGTAGACACTGTACAAAGTGCTGAAACTGCATTATACATTTAATCCTCCCAACCACTATGAGCTACTACCACTATTCCCATTTGACAGGTAAGTCAACTGAGGCTTAGCAAACTTATGTCATTTTCCTCAAGTTACTCACCTACTGGAGCTGAGATTTAAACCCAGGTTTGTCTAACTCTGGAATTGGAGTTCCCAGTACTGCCTCTATTTAAAGCTGTCTTTTGCAGACTTACCACATGCGAACCCTTTTCTGCATAACATCTACAAACACCAGACAGAAGCAGGGTTACATGTAAGACACTTGGGAAGCTGATTTAAAACAGTAGTTCTTAAATACTAAAATACATACCAACCTCCAAAAAGTCCACAAAGAAATGAGAAATATAAGGACAGTGCAGAGTTTTTCCTAAACATAAACTTTCTTCAAATTGAAAAGGCTGCCCTTTATTCCAAAACAATGGTCCTCATACTTTTATGCTGGTAAGAATTATATACGTATTTAATTATATACATTATAAAATGCTAGCAACCCTATGTTTGATCCCCAATTTATTTCAGAAACTCCCTGGTTTGAAACAGAAAAGCCTGGGACCACTGGTTAAAAGCATTCTTTTTTTTCCTATTGCATTACTGGAGTTCAGGATTGTGGAAAACATCTGTATAACCTTGAAGGGGAATATTTTCTCTTTTAAAATAGTGAATCTAACTGATAATAAACTATTACTTTTTCCTGGCCGTAAGCTTACATATAAGAGAAAAAGCATTTCATGTTAGCAGGGTCTTTATTACAAAGAGGAACAAGAACATTTAATCTAGTTTTATGTTATGAGTGCCTAAAATGCAAAAACCATTCTTCTCCTTCTTTTGCTCATTTATAATAATCCCTGCTGTACAAGATGAATACAAATGTAATCCTCTGCCTTTTTCTCAAAGTACAGTAACTCCAAATGTTAGATCTACTAACAGGTTCCTTTCTCTCCTTAGAACTTCAATCAAAAAATACTTTAATAATCAGAAGGGCACATTTATTAGAAATACTGCCATAAACTTTCAATATCAATGTGATTAAAAGCAATCTTGCACTGAAATGCTATTTAAATAGTGAAAATTCACTTCTCCCTTTTTAAAGGATTTTTTTTTTTAATGGCACAAATCCCAGATGATTTTGTTTGCTTTCTGCTGTAATCTTAGCTTTCATTTTTTTTTTTTAAAGCCAATTACTTCTAATGCAAACCACACATACCTGCCCTCCCCCTCAAAGAAAAGATTTTTATAAAAGAACTGCTAAATACAACATATAGGCTGTTGTAAGGTGCAGCAAGGAAAAGGCTCTGATATCTTTAGTTAAAAAAAAAAAATTGGGGGTAAAGGTCAGTTTTTCTAGCCAAGGATAAGGAAAACAAAGCTCATGGCAACCTGCTCAAACTCATGAAAAGTGGGTGCACATTCTGGAACAGACCCAGCACAGCAGAGGGTTGAGCATGTGGGCTGTGGAGTTGGGCAGGTCTGGGTTACAGGTCTCTTACATGCTTTGTGATGGTGGTGAGGTACCTCACTTTTCTGAACCTCAGTTTCCTCATCTGTAAAATGGAGATAATGATAATACCTAGGTCACAGGATTGCTATGAAGATTATATAAGGTAAAACTTGTGCTGGCACAGAGTAAAAGTGCCCACCAAACTTGAGCTGTCCACACACATATAGGAACATTGTGAGATGTGGACATGAAGAAGTAGGATGTCCTTATAAGAAAGAAAGAAGACCACATAACATGTAGGTCAAACTCAATCATGATGCATAAATTCCCTACACTTCTCTCCTGTGATAAGAGTTCACAAGAACCAATCAAAACTGTAAATGGGGTACAGCTGGGGAATCCCATCCTACTACAGGCAACATGCATGGTTTCCATTAACTGTGAAGCCTTCAGGGCTGAGGAATTCAGCATGGATTGTGACAGGTGTTGCACTTTTCAGTAAGTACAAAATCGTAAAGATGTGGGAGCTAAGGACACTGTATGCCCTTTTTATCAATCAAAATGTAAATTCATTTTTTGGTGAATCCGCCTTATAATTCCCAAGACCTCCAATGGGGCTCCGGTTTCTCTAAGCCAGCTCAGGGGCAGAAATTACGAAGAGTTTCAGTCAGGTACCCTTTTGAAAACCCCATGAAAGTTCTAGATTCTTTCTCCAGAATATTTACATACCAAGCAAGGGCTTAACAGAAGCCAAGCACCATCCTCACAGTCCAAGGCTCTTGGAAGCTGGGACAGTAACAGCTCTGTTGATGCTCTGTATTTGAATAGCCCTGAAACAGGTATACACCCTAGAAAAGTGGCAGTTAATGACAAAACAGAACAAGGACAGGAACTTTCTTACACAAAACCATTTCTCTCTCCATGTATTTCTTTCTAGTGCAACAGATTTCTTCAATATTGAATAAACTTTTGGTTTCAGAATAGTTGATTTTACTATTTTGAAGACTCACCTCCTCAAAACAGAAAGTTCAAGAACTAGATTCACATCCTGCAGAATGAGTTTCCCTTCACTAACCAAGGAGCTCATTAGAACAGGGAAGGCAAACTTTTCCTGTAAAGAGCCCGACAGTAAAACCTGGGCTTGGTAGGCTGTATGGTCTCTGTCATATCTACTCAACCTTGCAGTCCCTTGGACAGAGATGGCAGCCATAAACAGTAAGTGAATGAATGGCCATGGCTATGTTCCAGTGAAACTTTACTTATGAACACCAACATCGGCGTTTTTCACATGTCCTGAAATAACCATCTTCTTTTTAGTTTTTACTTCAACCATTCAACAAGGTAAAAACCCTCCTTAGCTAGGCTGCAGGCAGGATTTGGTCCCCAGGCCGTAGTTTGCATTAAAGTAGCTGCCACCAGCGGGGAAAGAATCCCTGCTGTAGGAGTGAGTGTCTGTCTAGGTCTCTGGCCTCTTTCATTCCAGGGTTAGCAGAGCCTTTACAAGTAGACTTACATACAGGAACTGTGAGCAAGGACACTGTCACTGTCACTGCAGCCCTAAAGCTCATCCAGGGGGCGTCCAGTGTGGCAATCTGCAGCCGTCACTGGAGTACTCCTTCAATGTGTACTAATGATATTCTGATGCAGTGAATTTGGATCTTACTGATTCTTGTCCGAGGCTGTTTCAGTCTCCACTTGACATGAGGCGACTGCAGGCACTGTCACCTGCAGAATCCTTACACACCATGGAGGAACTCAGAAATGGCAGCGTGACTTGCTTCAAAAGAAGGCACACGCACATAAAGCCTCCATTTTGCAGGAGACAAGATGAAGTCCGCATGAGCAGAAAAACAAAAACCAAAAGAAATGATCTGATGTCTGAGACATTCTTCAAAATATTCAGTGTGGGGAGTAGGGAGGGTAGGGATGAAACAAGATTGGGCCATGACTCATTATTTGTTTAAGCTGTATGATAGATACAAGGAGGCTCATTAAAATATTTTCTCTACTTTTGTATATTTCAAATTGTCCATAAGACACAGCTGGAGAGAAGAGACATAAGGGAAACTCAAGAGAAAAACAGAAATGCTCTTTACTTCAGGGAGAGGGGTTTTATGGCTATAATGCAGTTACTGTAACAGTACTTCACATAAACACCTATTTGTTTTCAGTTAACTGACTATGAACAATTTTTTTTTTTCCTGGGAAAGAAAAAGGTGGTATTGTTATGTTGACTCGGACTATGTTGATTGAAGTGGGCCTCCCTAGTCTTTTTTTTTTTTTTTTAAATCTAGCTGCCTGTAGGTGCCAACCAACCTCTTTTGCATCTAGCTTGGGCTGAATTATGTCCCTGTT
Organism: Equus quagga; assembly: GCF_021613505.1. Classification (NCBI taxonomy): domain Eukaryota; kingdom Metazoa; phylum Chordata; class Mammalia; order Perissodactyla; family Equidae; genus Equus; species Equus quagga. The sequence goes on from NC_060267.1 coordinate 124,223,196, forward strand.
ATTATAACAGGGAAATCACCTGTCATCAAGTGTGGATATCACCCTGGGTTGCCATCTTACTCCCTTAGCCTAAATATCAGAGATAAGAGAGGTGGTGTCCTGTCTGCACCCTTTCTGGAAAGTGTAAATGGAGTGCTAAACTCAGGAGACAGCAACAGGAAGTGCTGAAAGACAGCCTCTGGCCTCCCCTGGGGCCATAAAGCACACCTCCCCACAGAATAGATACCTTTTTTTTAAGAGTCACGACACAATGGATAATTGGTCACTTAAATCTTTCATCCTTGAGTGACTCAGTTCAATCTTCTTGGTAGCCCAATTAAGTCATATATTGGCCAAATGTTTACTGAGCACAATCAGTGTGCAGGAGCTGACTATACCTTGACCAATAATGCCCCTGTCCCCTAGGAACCCACACTCTAATGAAAGAGTCATCACATAATACTTACTTTCCAATGGTGATAGATTGCTTGGAGGAATGAAAAATACAGAGTACTTTGATACTGTACAACAGGTGGGCTTAAGAGAAGTTGGGGATGGCATCCCAAAGAAAATGTCACTTTTCCAATTCTACAGTTAACTCCCAAATGACACCATATATATTTTTTTAATTTGACGTGAAATTAAGGCATTTAATGTTTTCAGTTTTTAAGGCTCCCTGTATGTTCATACACTAACATGGAAACCTTAATCAGCTACCTATACCAATTAATTTCATCTAAACATTATTTCGTTAAATCGAATTTCACACATCACCTTTGGAAAAAAAGGTAATTTGTCTTCTAAGTTTAGTCATTTGAAAAAAGTCAGATGTATTATCAATCTTCTCCCACCAAAATCAACTGTACTGTCAATTAATATAAATTACAAAAGAAAATAAACAAGGCAATAAAAATATGATGGAGACGAAAACCAGGCTGACCTCTAAAAGATAACTGAAATTTTATCTTAACATTTGCCTATCTGTGCTAATAGAAAAAAGAGGGATGATAAATTAGTTGAAGCACAGATAATCTCACTTCCATCTAAATCAATAATGACAAGCGCCCTCACATTACCTCTTGGGTAGTCTTGTCATGAGGGAATTGGCCAAAATAAGCTACAAGAGGAGAAACTGAGAAAAAAAGACAGAGATCCTTGCTTAGCAGTTTTGAATTTTGAGGGTAGAGATATGTGAAGGATTCCTGAGAATCCAAGAGAAGCTGTGGACACTTGTCCTAGAAAGTGGACATAGATACTATTTTGCGTACAATTTCAGAGGAACTATGATCCCCTGAAGCCCATTCAAATCCCAGATTAAGAACCCCTGATCTAGATAAATATCAGATTAGGAAACCAGGTCTCAGATTATCAGCAGTTGAAATGAATTAGTACGGACTGAGTCATTTTCCACACGTTATCTAATTTCAACCCCTACAACCACCTTCGGAAATAGCTATCACCATCTCCCTTTACAAAGAGGGAAAGCTAGGTTCTGAGAGGTGAAATAACTAACGCAAGGTTAGGTGATCTTCTCTCACACCCAGGTTTCTAACTCCAGGTCCTCAAGTGAGGAGAATTCAAGTCTGGCCCATATTCCTAGACACCTTCCAAGATGGGGAGTTTCTGACTTCTAGTGCTTCATTCATATGATCCCTCTATCCACATATTTCTCCTCAATTTAACTTCATTGACGAGAGGAATCAGTACAGATTTAATTCGAAAACACCTTTTCTTGGTAGGAAATAACCTTAACCAAAGACAAAGGATAACTGTCTAATAATTTTTGATAATAGTTATTTTCATTTCTTAAGCACCTGACATGAGCTGTTTGTTAGAAAAGCAAAGGCCCACTGCGTGTGTGCTGAACAACCTCACGCTTAGATTTTTAAAATGTCCCGGAAAATCCACAAAGTCACAAATGAATCAAGAACTGACTGAATTAAAAACTTGAGTTTCTACTCAAAACAGCCAAGCAGAGTTTCAGATGACCTGGCCGCTTCGGTATCCTCTGAATGGTTAGCGCAGCTTAAAAAATAAAAAAGATACCACTAACAATCACTAATAATTTGACAGGTCAGAAGCACACAAAACCAAATCTATGACCCCTTTGTACCTCAAGACAGTGGTTAAGAGGTCTTAGATTTTCATGCTAAAACCTACTGATGAATATGTCCCAGAAAAAAAAACAATAAACATAGCAAAAATGGGGTCCAAGTCACTAAATATGATTGGGTCTCCGTCCACACCAAGTTGCCCAGGGAAACACTAATTAACTTACTCAACCTCTACAGGGGAATTACCAATAATCAGCACCCTGTTTTAACACAGATTTAGAAACCCTTTATGGGAAACGTATCCACACCCAGAGAATGAAAACTAAGAACAAGAACGGGTCAGGTCCTCTAAAGCTCTACTCCAACTGCTTCCTCTGAGAGTTGCCACCTAGTGATTTCAATTTTTTAAGCCCAGGCGGGCTGCCAATTCAACGCTAAAACCGGACTAACAACTGATTTTTCCTATTGCAACATCGCCAGCAAGTCCTGTGCTTTCCCTCTCTTTCCTTTGCTCTCAAATAGCAATTCTCATTTTCAAAATCAACTAATTTGCTCTATAATCTGTTCCAACTGGAAGCTCTCAGAGAGCTGCCACTGGTATTACTCTTCCTCTTAGTGCCAAGAAGCCAACAAGTGGCCAATTCAAAAAACCAAAACAGCAAACGTGAAAAGTCAGCCACTAAAAACAAGAAGTAAATGTGGAGACAGAGTAACAACGAGCCAACTCTGAACTTTAAAATGTTCCACTTGCCAAAGTTCTACCTATTCTTGGGCCCTGGAGAAGAACTATGCCAAAGTAAGTGGCTACACACGAGAAATAAAATTGCATTAGGGAACAGAAACTCAGTATTTTGGATGCCAAACCTCACTCAAGGCCTTGTCCTTACTATCACTGAAAGAATAACTTGAACTGAACCTAAAGCTGACTGGTCTCCGGAAGGCCTTTCTGACCAGTGTGCCCAGGCCTGGCACAGGCATCGGACAGTTAAGGGGACTATTCAAAGAAAAAGAAAATCTGAAGGAAAAGTCTGACAGTTTCTAGATACCAGACCTGACTTTCATTTGCAGTCACACCTTTAGCTACAGGTATTTCCCTAGAGTATCCTTCTACCAAACAGTTTTAATAGAAATTGGCCAATAATTAGTCTCTGATTTCACTAAGGACAGTAAAGGCTTGTCTCACCATACCAATTCTGATCACCCAGCGGGCCCCCCTCCCCATCTAGGCAGCTCACAAAAATATCTGACCAACTTCTCCTCCGTTCTGATGATCCTTTTGATGAACCTTTGTAATTTAAGTCTCGTAGAAATAAGGCTGCACAGGTAAAGCGTCATCTTTTTTAAAGTTCAAAATTCAGTTTGACCGCCAGTAGAAAATTTGAGGTGGCAAGGTTCCCTTTCCAGAGCCCCTTAAAACATCCGTGGACATGCTTTCGGAAGCTGCGAATTCCTTCCTCCACTCACGTTTTTCCGTAAGGAGGTCAGACTGAAGGGATCTGAGTTAGACTCACTGCCGGTCCCCCAGCGCTCATCATTGAACCACGCCGCTCATGCTGCACCACGCCAAGCCTCCAGTGAAGGGTTCCAGGACGCTCCCCATGACAGGAAGCCCCCGGAAACCAGATTTTCCAAACGCTCCATCCTCCCCCTTATTCCTCCTCTAGCAGCATCCTCGCGTGGAGGAAGGAGTGGGTAACGTGGGCTAAAGTTCCCCGCCCCGGTGAAGCCAGCAAGGAAACTTCCCTGGGGCTTGCACAAACTCCTTCAGGGGGCTGAACTCACCTTCGCGACAGAGCCCCATGACTTCTCGGTTTTTCCCAAACTCCTTGAAACTTTCGTCCAATTCCGTCCCTAGGAGACACACACACACAGGAGGAGGGGAGAGGCAGGTCAGTGGCCGGGAGTGTGACGCACGCTCACGCACGCACGGAGAAGGTGCGGGCACCTCCGCGTTCCCCGACCAAGCGATAGCATCTCTGACCCACCGAGGGGGAGGGTCACAGGACGGGGGGAGGGGAGGAGAAGGGAAAGAGGATGGGGAGCGCTGGGGGGGGGGCGGCGTGGGGAGGCGGGGGGCGTGGACACTCACCGTCCTTCCCAGGAAGTTTGGAAGCCTCGACCCACAGATTCCACGACTGCCCCAGCATCGCTTCGGGACTGGGCAGGGGCCTGCGCTCTCCGACGGTCGCCATTGCGGTGGCGGCCGAGGTGGAGGCGGCGCCGGGGCCACCGTCCTCCGGCCGTAGGCGCCGTGGCGGCTGCTGCCGCTGGGGCTGCTGCGGCGGCGGCGGCGGCAGCTGCTGCTGGGGCTGCTGCTGCCGGGCGGCCGCGGCCGCCGCTCCGCCCGCCGCCGCCGCTCGGCGCGGCTCCCCCCTGACGTCATCCGCGGCCCGCTCCGACATTCTTTCCGCTCCTACAACGTAACAAAAAAAGGGGGAAAAGAGTCGCGCGGGGGCCGCTTTTAAGGAGGCGCCGGGGAGTTCCGGCGGCGTGCGCGGCCCGCGAGCCGGGTGGGGCGCGCTGACAGCGCCCCCCGGCCGCCCAGCCCCCCAGCCGGCGTCCTCGCGGCCACCCCCCGCCCCGGGAGTAAAGTCCGCGGCACCGGCTCGCTTTCGCTTTCGACTCCGGCAGCCCCTCGGGGGAGGGGACGGGCCGCCGGCGGCCCGCCACCGCGGCGCAGGGTTCCCTGCCTGCTCCACCGCGGAGACCCGGCACAGAGACCGGCGCCCACAGCTACCCCCACCCCAACCCGGCGCCCCACCACGGCGGCCCGTGGCAGAGAGGCCCGAGACGCACTCCTGGCCCTCGGGCTGCCCACCCTGAGGCGGCTCGCATCCCCGGGCCAGGCCCGGCGGCCTCGCTCCTTCCTTCCGTCCGCGCGTCCGTCCGAGCGGCGGCGCCCGGCCGGCTCCCTTAAGCAGAGGCGCCTCCCGCCGCCTCCTCCCCCTCGCCGGTCCCTCCCTCTCAGCTCGCTCCGGCGAAGTTTGCTCGTCAAGCCCCCGGAGTGGAGCCAGGGCGAAGTCGGAAACGCAGCCGGCTATGGAGGAGCCGGCCGGCTGGCCCTGAGACACCTTCGAGTGTCGTCGCCGTCGGGCCCTCCCGCCCCGGGGTCGGTTCAGGGAGCGCTTCGCTCTCCGCTCGCAGGCGGCCGCGCAGCTGTCAAAAGCATGAATGGGAAGCCGCCGCCGAGCGGACGCCTAGCTTGGAGGAAACCGCGGGCAGGCGAGGAAAGGCGGCCCAGGTGCCCGCCCAGGTGTCAGCCCGAAGCCGGGTTTCACCCGGTGCCCCCCACTGGAGGTCACGGCGTGCTCCCGGGGGACGTGAACTTCTTGTCCAGCAAAGAGGAGACCATGAAATCCGTGTAAGATGGAGTGCAGGAAAGATAAGGAGGCGAATCCCTTTACATGTTTTGGAGACACTATCCCAAATTTCTCTATTTCCCCTTCCACTGCTGCTGCAAGTGATTCATTCGGACCGAAAATAAAAAGAAAATCTTGTCATTTAAAAACCTGGTTCATTTTTAACTCCAGTTGTTAGTCTCTCCCTCTTTCTGGTTATCTTTGCTTGGGCCCGGCGAGAACCCAAGGATTAGGAGAATGTACACCATTCCTAGAAAATGTGTTTAGAAAATAGTTTTTTTCAGATTTTGTTCACTAAATTAAGCATTGGCCCATAAAATTTAGCACCCCTCCCCAACACACACACATACACTGCGTGCAAAGCTTTTGCTTAAGTGACAGGTAAAGATGGTAAAGTAAAGGTTACTTAATGAACTAAAGCATGCCAAGTACTTGAAACAGTACCAGACCACACTAAGCACTTTCCATAAATGTTGGTATTATTGGTTATTTCAAACTGATGTGAAAATCTGAAGCCTGAGACAGAAACAATGATTTCAATCATCATGTTTCACATGGTAGTAATATCGGCACTCCTGTGGCACGTGTGTCATAGCTGCTTGCTTACATGGAGTGCTTTCTCCAGGTGGGGAGGAAGTGGGTTTATTCATGTTTTTTATCTAGAACATCTGGTGTGACAGAGGTGACCAAGTTCTCTGCTAAAGAAACAAAGTCCGATTTACAGAAACATAAACGTGTTTAAATAAGAGGAAAAATTAATAAGGAAATGTTACTGCAACCTAAACTTAATGCACGGCTCTTGTAGAAAGGGTTTGTTTTAGGTTCAAAATTTAAAATCTTTAGAAAAAAATACATGCTATATTAATTTTTTATTTTAAAGAGATTCAGAAATAAGTGCGCACAGTTTTTTCCTGGATTGCATGCAAACATTAAGTGTTTAAGTTCACATTAAACAAAAAGCGAAACTATGGATGCTTCCTGTCCTTATCTAAGAAGTAATAAAAACAAAATAACCAAAAATAGTAGAAATGATTGGAAGGATAAAAAACAAATCATTCATAAAACTTTAACTTCCTACATAAGAGTATCAATGGGAAAAATGCATGAGTAAAATATATAATTCCCTTGGTTAACAGTAGGGTTCCTAACTCTGAACATAGGCCCTCAATCTTGGATGAACCCAAAGCAGACTTTCAATTTTTCATTCATTCCAAATAACTGAAAAATCTGTAGGATTACATAACAACATCCTACTTCTCTGTTTTCCTAGATTAAAGTACACAATTTATCAATTACTTTGAATTTTGTAACTCTACATGTAAGATAAATAAAAATTTGAATCTTAATGGCATTTGGAGCTGCCATTAAAAAGCATAGCTCAAGGGCCACCGAGCGCTATTTAGATACCAAAGGCAGCCTGCCTATTGAGTGCAGCTCTCCAGATCCCTGAGAGTACAGGGTGAGAAGGAAAATAAGGGGAAGAATGGCAAATGTGAGGTACAGTCCCACTTCCTCACGATGTTGCTTGATTTCCCCCTTTTTACATGTGAAAATACTTCAAGATTCACTAATTACTTTTAGCCAGTGGGGGTCAACATGGCAATTTATAATACTTCAACTTCTGTCCTTATTTCTACTTGATACTTTTTTTCCTTCCAAAGTTTTGATTGGTTTAATAAGAAAACACAACAGGGCTTAAAATACCATATCTTCTTGGCATTATGATAGTTATTAAGAGAAATTATTACTGATAGCAGCTGTCAATTATTGAGCACCTACTAGATGCCAAGCATTGCCTGAGGTAGCTTGCTGCATTATCTCAATTAATATTCACAGGTGTGTGTGTAAGGCAGAAGTTGTATTACTTACAATTTACAGATAAGGAAAATGAGCGAGGGCTCTGGAGTCAGTCCCTATGAATTCTTTCTGGGTTCATATACCAGCTCTTCCACTTACAAGCTGTGTAAACTGAGCTAGTTATAACTTCTCTGTACCTCAGTTTCCTAATCTGTAAAACAGAGATAAAGCCAGGCTTCTTCTGAGGATTACATGACAAGATCCATAGAAAGCACTTGATACAAATCTTAACACAAAATAAACATTATAGTACGTGTCTTATGTCAAACTGAGCAATTCAGATCAAATCTTATCTGGGAAATGTATCACCAAGTTCAAGAAGATGTGGGAACCAACAGAATGACAAGCAATACCTGGCATCACCTCATCAATTCTCTTGTGCTGTAGCCAATGCATTTTACCACCCTCTCTTCACCCATAAGGAAGTCCTAACCCCTTGTAGAGCAGGCAGTTTGTGATACCCATAGTTGGTGTGGGTTTCCCAATAGTTCGAATGAGTCATCAACAAAAGTCAAAACTGCTAGCTGAGAAAGTACAGTGTTTTGATACTCAAATTTGGGCAACATTTTAAAAGTATTCCTTATACAAAGGGCACTCTGTAGAGGCAGAAAGTCAAATACTCAATTTTACCTACCAGGCCATAATAAAGAACCTGATGACTTCTTACCTAAATACCCCTCCTCTACACCCAAAAAATATAAAAAGAAAATGACCAATGCAATTTATATTGAATTAATATAATTATTTTAATATAGTAGTGTGTCTTGTATGCTATCAATCAGTTCTCTTGCCAGCGTACTTCTGATGATATCTTTTAGCTGAGGATCTTCAGTATCTGTCTGCACAGATAACTGATATGTTTTATAAAGTTTAAGTAATGAGGAGTCAATTTATCAAATAGTTTCTGATTGCCTACCACATACCAGGCACTCTGCTAGGCAGCAGGATGAACAAAAACAGCAATTTCACTGAGGACATGGGAAGAGTAAGAAGTAGGGGAAAATTTAATTCATCAAAATGCTCTTATGGAAAAAGCTGTCACCACCAATTAGATTGTATGTGGATTAAGAACTAGGCCGTCAGAAGTGAAACGCTGCCAAATTCTGAGCATTTCATCCCTTCCAGGGATGTATTTAAAATATGGCCTTACTTCACCATCCAAATTTAGGGATGTTCCCAATAGGTGCCAAGGGTAACAAGGTCTCTCTTTACAAAAAGGATTCTTTGCACAGCAGATTCACTTGTAAAATGTTTTGTTCAAAGGCCAAAGGCATCACTAAGTGAAAACAAAACAAAACAAAAAAAGGTCGATCTTTCCAGTCTGTAAATCCAATTTAACGTAAAATGGTTGAAACTGTCCAAAACTTTTCTAAGATTTAAGACCCCACATAACCAGCCTTTTTATTTGGAAAAAACCACCAGTCCCAATACAAAACTTAATAAACTTGAAAACCAGCAACTGCAGTATATTTCTCTGTGCAAATTACAGGCTTGGTAACAGAGATTCTCCATTATCAACCCCAAAGGGCTGCAGTCATTTGAGTAACAAGAAACTCAGATCCACTACATTAGAAATGTGTTGGCTTTAGTTTATTTCCTCCTAAAATTGGCTGAGTCTTTATTCATATTTCTGACTACATCTCTGTCTTTCCTTCTTTCTTCTCCAGATAGACCCAGGGCTCTCTTCTGCATATGGGGTACAGCAGGCAATGCCCCTCAACTGTGCTCCCTCTAGTGAAATCCTTTATAATCTGTCATGAATACATCAGTTTTCCAGTAGGGGGAGAAGAGTGGAAGGAGGAAACTGAATTCATCAGCTTAGTGGCTGGAATTGCTGACAGACAATCAAGTGCAAAATTAGGAATAAAAAGGATAGTTGCAGAAGTAAAGACTTAAAGATGAGGGTAATTATCTTTTTAAAGACTTAACCTGTACTCGTATTCATTCTACAAACTCCGTCATTTGCTAAGAAGTTCAAAGCTTTGAAGTTTTGGTTTGTTTTTTTAATTATATGTGTGCAGCTGTGTACAAATTCTCCCAAAGAAATATTCACCAGTAATAGCAAACTGTTTAAAAGAGAGAAAAATTTTAAAATATACATATAAAAGGTAATAAATTATAACTTTAAACTGAATAATGCCCAAATGTTTCTAGGGATTTAATACTGGCCTGTAATTTTAAACTAATGACAAACTTGATTTAAAAATCTTCCTTTAAAGTCTTTAGGTTAAGTAGTTTTTAAAAAATAGAGAAAAAGGATTAAGTTATAGAAAAGGAATGCAAAAGTTGGACCAGTATTTAGCTATAAAAAGAGGCTGACTATATAGTTAAGTTCTAGTGCACTGCCTCAGATGCAATAAAATGCAAAGATTAAACACACTGTTAAAAATAATTCCCTGTGTCACTTTTGTACCAATACAGCTTTCACTGAAGTGACTGTAAATATCACTATCTTATAGGCCCAGCAGTTAAGAGCATGGTTTCTAGAGCTTATCTGCCCAGGCTGAATCCCAGTTCTACCACTTAATAGCCGTATAACTCTGGGGAAATCATTTAACCTCTCTGTGCCTGTTTTCTCATCTATAAATTGAGTAAAACAGGAGTATCTACTTTATGAGGAAGATTAAGAAAGTTAACAGTACAAAAGCACCCTATAAGTGTTAGCTATTACTATTAGTACCAAGCCTGTCATATAGAAGCCCCCATTCTAATCCATCCATGCTATACTACCAGATCAGTTGTGCAGAACGAAGCATGGCTCTAGTTACGTCAGTCCTTGCTCGAACACTTTTTGGGGCTCCCCACTGACCGCCAAATTCAATAAAAACTTCTCTCCTAGCACTGAAGGCCCTCTATAGTTGGCCCCAGCCCCAGTACAGCATTCCCTCCAGCAGGTACTCTACAGTCCAGCCAAAATGACCAATTCACAGCTTCAAACATGCTCCCCACTCCAGATCCCAGCTCCCAAGCTTTGTTCATAAAGGTCACTCCGTCTATAATACTTATCCCCCCTTGGCTGAAATCCTACCATTAATCAAGTCCCTTCTCATGTCTCTCATTTCTTTAACAAAATCCTTCCTAATCCCTCACACTAAACACATGGGAACTCATCCCCAACTCCAAACCACAGGACTTTATGGCTTGTGGTTAAGAGTATATGCTCTGAAATCAAAGTGGCAATGAGATATATGCTTAGTCTCCCAGGGATCATCAGTTTCCATTCCCAACATAAAGGGTGTCATTTGGAACTTGGAACCCACCTCCCCACAAACTCTAAGATGTGTTGTGGCCAGGTACCCAAGCTGGTCAGCAAATGCCTTAGGGCTGAACTCTAAGACCAACAGTGCAAGTGTGTTAGTATAAGAGAGAAGGAACAACATAGACCTTTCTTCCCCCTTTCCTCAGCAAAGTTCTAGCTCTAAGCAAAGTTACAGATCCAGCAAACACGCCGCCCCGACTTTTCCACATTCTTTGTGGGCACCCTAATCCAGCAGCCCATCTGGGTTTGTACTGCTTCCCAAAGGACAGATTGTTCCACAAAGTCTTGCATTCTCCTTCCACCCCCAAAATAAAACCTTCCTTTTCTTGGTAGAGATAAACAGCATGCAGATTTAACTATTTTTCACTAACCTGTGAATGAATGACTAGAATACAGTTCCCTGTCTTCAACCCCCAACCCAAACAAATTTTCTCTTATAAAAGGGGAGACCTTAACCCAAATGACTTTCTAGATGTGATGGCCTAAAACTTTCTTCCCAGAAATACCCAATTACTAAACTCCTGTGGCCATCCTGATTTTAAATGGCACCATCTATGACTCAAGGTACAGTTTCTGACCTTTTATTTTAACCTCTCTTTTGATCAACATAAAATCTGCAGGACCTGGAGACCTTGATCCTCGTCTCTACTTTCTGTGGCATCCTCCTCCCCACCAAACTGGTCTGAGTGAAGGAACTTCAGGAGCAGGAAAGGTTAACGGGAAGAAAGTTGCTACTGCTGAGAAATCTACCTTTGCTGCTTTGCAGAGCTTCTTGCCTCTCTCCACTTTAGCAAACAGGTACTTTCACAAAGCACTGGGATTTTTCCAAATGGTTTCTGGGGGCAGTGGCAGCAGAGCAGCAATCACAAGTAGGTGGTTAGTAGGCTGGAATCCAACTTACCAGCTATTTCTTTAAAAACAGAGCCAAACAGATAAATTGGACTTAATCAAAATTATTAAACTTTTGTGCTTCAAAGGATACTTTTAAGAAAGCGAAAAGACAATCTACAGTACAAAGAAAATTTTTGCAAATCATATAACTGATTAGGAGCTTGTATCTAAAATGTATAAAAAACTTTTACAACTCAAAAAGCCCCCTAAATAATTCTATTTTCAAATGGCCAAAGGATCTCAACAGACATTTCTCCAAAGAAGATAATACGAATGACCAAAAGCAAATGAAAAGATGTTCAACATCATTTGTCATTAGAGAAACACAAATCAAAACCACAATAAGATACCATTACACACCCACATAATTGCTAATAAGTAAATAAAAACAAACAAAATCAGAAAATGACAAGAGTTTGCAAGGATGTAGAGGAAGTAGAATCCTTGTATATTGCTGGTGGGAACGTAAAAGAGTGCAGCCCCTGCAGAAAACAGTTTGTCACTCGGAAGCCAAAACACTCACTCAAAACAGCAGTCACTCAGAAGGTTAAACACAGAATTATAATATGATCCTGCAATTCCACTTCTAGGTATATACTCAAAAGAATCAAAAGCAGGGACTAAAACAGATACTTGCACACCAATGTTCATAACAATATTATTCACAAAAGCCAAACGGTGGAAGCAACCCAAGTATCTACCAATTGATGAAGGGTTAAATAAAATGTTGTATATCCACACAATGGAATATTATTCAGCCATTAAAAGCAATGAAGTACTACTACATGCTACAACGTGGATGAACTTCAAAAACAAGCTAAATAAAAGAAACCAGACACAAAAGACCATATATTATACGATTTAATTTACGTAAAATATCCAGAATAGGCAAATCCATAGAGACAGAAGGCAGACAAGTGCCTTCCAGGGCCTGGGAAAGAGAGGAGGGGGAGTGACTGCTTAACGGAAATGGGGTCTCCAAACAGGGGTGATGAAAATGTTTTAGATCTAGACAGAGGTGATGGTTGTGCAACATTGTGAATGTACTAAAAACTATTAAACGGGTAAATTTGTGGTATTTGAATTATATCTCAATAAAGCTATTATTTAAAAAAAAGCCAACATTACAACTCAGAAAATTTCACACAAAATTATGGATTGATTTCTCAAAAAATCTCTACGATCTCATATCATTAGCCATAAGGTCCCTCATGTCAACCTAACTCTGGACCTTAACAGGACATGTTTGTCTCTGCCTCAGTTAGCTTCTCTGTAAAAGGATGATCATAACAAATAACAACATCAGTCTCATCAGGTTATTATGGGGAGTCAATGAATTAATATACAGAGAACTGAGGGCTGGCCCAGTGGCTCAGCAGTTAAGTGCACACGGCCCAGGGTTCGCCGGTTCGGATCCCGGGTGCAGACATGGCACTGCTTGGCAGGCCATGCTGTGGCAGGCGTCCCACATGTAAAGCAGAGGAAGGTGGGCACGGATGTTAGCTCAGGGCCGGTCCTCCTCGGTAAAAAGAGGAGGAGTGGCAGCCGTTAGCTCAGGGTTACTCTTCCTCAAAAAAGTAAAAAAAAAAAAAAATATATATGGAGAACAGTGCCTGGCACACAGTAAGTGCTCATTGAAAGTTAGCTACTTTCATAGTTTATGATACCTCATCCTATTTGTAATAGAGGTAAATAGCATTTGCTTTTCAACTTTTTTTGTTTTCACAAATGAAAGCATAGCATATAATGTAGCAGTCCAAAAGAAAGAAGTGGAAAGACAGCCAAGATATAAATTTTTAAAAGGCAACATGCAAAATACTATGCATAATATGTGCCTATCTTTGTGAAAAAGTAATGATGATGATGGTAAGTCTGTGCACAGAAAACAGACAACTCTGGACTTATGGAGAGCAGAGAGTGAAAGAACGTAATTAAAGGGGCTTTTTATCAACATATGTATTTACATAGTGTTTACATTTTTCCAGCTTTATTGAAATATAAATGACTTTTAACATTGTGTTAAGCTTAAGGTGTACAACGTGATGATTTGATATATATACATATATAATTGCAAAATAATTACCACGATAAGGTTAGTTGACACATCCATCACCTCATACAGTTACCTAAATTTTTCTTAACAACACACTTGAATAACCAGAACCTATAATAAGGATATTTTTTAAAAGAAAAAGAAACTCTAAATTAATTTTGTTTAAGACTTTTGTGAGATTGTCATAAAATTCCATCATGTGAGTAGGAATATCACAGATTGATAAAACCAGAGGCCATTTATTTTGCTTTGAAACCCAGAGGCTGGGATTCCCGAAGTGCCAAAATCTCTTTAGTTTCTTTCTCCCTTATGGAGTATACACTGCTAAATTTTACAGCTGCCAACAGAAGAGATTCTAAACTCCTTGGCCTGGCAGTCAACACTTTCACCATCTGGCCCAACATCCTTCTAGGCTTTATCACCCATCCCGCCCCCTTGCAAAGACTCCACTCCAGCAAAACAAGCCATAAAATACACATCCCTCAAATGTTTTTCTGCATGCCATTCTTTTTTCCTTTTTAACTGAGGAAAAATTCACGTGACATAAAATTCACCATTTTAACCATTTTAAAGCATACAACTTAGTGACATTTAGTACATTCACAATGTGGTGCAATCATCATCACTATATGGTCCAGAACATTTTCACTGCCCCCAAAGGAAACTCTGTACCCATTAGGCAGTCACTCCCCATCTCCTATCCCTAATCCCGCCCCTTGAAACCACATTTATTGTCTGTCTCAACAGATTTGCCTATTTTGGATATTTCACACAACTGAAACCATACACTACATGGCCTTTTGTGTCTGGCTTCTTTCAGTTAGCATAATGTTTTTGAGCTTCATCCATGTTGGAGCATGTATCTGTAATTTATTACTCTTTGTGGCTGAATAATATTCCATTGTGTGGATATACCACAGTTTGTTTATCCATTCATCAGTTCACGGACATTTGGGTTGTTTCCACCTTCTGGCTATTGTGAATAGCTGCATGCCATTATCTTTCCCTTCTTTCAGTTTCATGTGCTAATAAGCAAAGTCTGGTGAGTTTCAAATCAACTCTTACCTCCCCCCAACTTAGTCTGGCCCAAAGTTCTCACCTTTCTCTGAATTTTTTACCACTTGTATACCCGAGGTAGCAAACTGTCAGTGATGGCAGAATCCCACAGAAGTATTTAGGTTGACTCAAACTGTTTTCTTTTCTTAAATTAGTTGCTAACATTGAAAAAACTCAAGAAAAATCATTAAAGTCAAGATTTCAGTTCCCTTAAAGTAAGTCTGGTAACATCATCATTTCTTGTCTGGGTTATTACAATAACCACAGTTTAACTGGTCTCACTGCTTTACCCTCGCCCCCCACAGCCTATTTCAATACAGTGGTCACAGTGGTTCATTAAAACAGAAGTCAGATCAAGTCACTCCTCTACTCAGAAACTTCCAGTGGACTCCCACTTCTCCCAGAGTAACAGCCAAGGCCCACTGGATGGCCTACGAGGCTGTGCACACTGGCCTTGTACCCGTCTGACTTTATTTCCTACCACTCCCTATCTACTCACTCAGCTCTGGCCTTCTTTCTGGTGCTTGGGCAGCCCAGGCAGGCTCCTACTTTAGGTCTTTGCACTGCATGTTCACTCTCTCCCCAGATAGGTCAGTGGTTCACTCCTTCACCCTTAATGCTCAGATCTCACCATTTCACCTTTATTTAAAACTGCGAGTCTGATCCCTCCTCAGCTCTCCTGATTCTCCTTATCCTGACCCACTTTTTCTAACCAATTATCATCATCTAGTATAATGTATAATGTATTTACTTATTACATTTGCTATCTATTACCTGTTTCTTTCTATGAAGAGATAAATGCCACAATGGTAGGACTTTTGTCCCTTTGACTTACTAATTAATCCCCAGTGCCCAGAAGAGAGCACAGCATGTAGATGGTGCTCAATAAATATTTGTTGACTGGCTATTGGGTTTACAATCAGCTGGTGCTGAAAAGGGGCTGCCCTTTTAGCTTGGTCATGAATTTTTTTTTACACTTTTTTTTGCTGAAGAAGATTCACCCTGCGCTAACATCTATTGCCAATCTTCCTTTTGTTTTCGCTTGAGGGAGATTAGCCCTAAGCTAGCATCTGTGCCAATCTTCCTCTATTTTGTATGTAGGACGCCACCATAGGATGGCTGGTGAGTGATGTAGGTCCACGCCTGGGATCCGAACCCACGAACACAGGCCACCAAAGCAGAGCACATGGAACTTTAACCTCTTGGCCACAGGGCTGGCCCCTAGATTGGTCATGAATTGGACAGTTTCTCACAGTTCCACTTGGCCCATTTCATTCCTCTGTCTGGTCTCTGCAGACTTGAGTTTGTGATACTTCTTTTCCTGCCACTTGTCACTGACTTCCTGGTATCATATTAATCTTTTCATCAGAATAGTACTCAAAAAAGGACGTCATAATTGTAGTCTGTAGAAATCACCTCCTGTTCTCTTTTCCTCCTCAAGGACAATCCCTCTGCACATATTAGAAGCTCAATAAACAGTTACGGGCTAAAGAACTCCTTTGACATTTCTGTCAAAGGTGTCTCTTCTCTACCTTCCCCCCAGACCCCACCACTGCCAGTTGCTGATCACCCTCTAGCAAAGTCCTGCTTCTCTCTTCTCTGGCACTTTCCAAACATTCCACAATGAATGCCATCCTTTGTGGTAACTTTGATGATCACTGAAGAACACTTCTGCATTGCTGGTCTTTCAGCTTTAGGTCACAAAATTCTAAAGACCTATTTTGAAGGTGGAGACTTCAGAGCTGCCCAGTCCAGTATTCTTCTAAACATCTAAACAGAACTGCCACACGCTTTCTAAAGCTCCTGTTTCTGTGTGGTAATGGTCAAAATGTTATCTTTGCAGATGTTCATGTTGTCCAAAATGTTTCCATCTTTACTATAGTTGCCTAAAACCTGATTGAGGCATTGCATTTGTTGCCTAAATATGAAAACTGCTCAATTTCAGAGTCTGAAACTCCTCTGGTCTTTCCTGTTTGGATTCTGCTCAGTTTATCCTCCAATGATGCATCTTAAACTGCATCTTACCTCATTAACCCCCTCATTGCTAAATAAAAATTCCTCCAGGAATTTTCCCTCTTTTTCACATTATGCGAAACTTACCACCTTCCTCCCCAAATAGTAAATGCACAATGGCAAAAGTGTAGTGACAAACTCAATTAATGATGGCTGCTATTTTTGTAATGATCTGGGACTGCTCATGAGCACAGAGCTGTCTGGCAGGCTGGGCAAAAGCACTTGCCCCAGAAAATGTGCCTGAAGATCTCTTGCCTGCTTTACAATTTGCTTAAGATCTTCCCTGCCCTCATCAGCTGGGTCTACGTTGCTTGTGGAGAGAAGAAAACAGCAGCTGGGGAAGGTGGAGCTGGACAGAAGCGCAAGAGTTTATCTTTGGACAACTTCCTAGGAAAAGGTGGATATGGATTTGGCCGGGTGGGGGGTGGTCCTATCTCCAAAGTCTTCCTGCAATTTTAATGAATTGGCGGGAAGGGGATGGTTATCCAGCAGCTTTTGTTTTGACAAACATCTAATAATATTGTACTCTTAAATTCACTGTCATTTCACATTAGTAAGATCATACTCAGGCTTACGCTTAAAATTTGAGATCTTACTCAGATACCTTAAATTTTAAAAACTATCATCCTTTGGTAAAACTCAAGCGCCATTATAATGGGAAGCATTGCATTTGTTCAGCTGTGCTATGTTAGAACAACCAGTTACCTTTTCTTTAGAGGGCAGGCCAAAAATCCTGATCGATTTACCAGTGGATCTTCATCTGCTGTGATTGTAGAAGCTCTTTCTTCTTAATTCTGTTCAGATCTACAAAAAGAGAAAAGGGGCAACAGGATGAAATAATGGATAAAGCTAATCAGAAATCTACAATCTCATTAGTTGCCAGATGTCCAAAAATTATAATATGTGCTTTGAAATGTCAAAGTATTAAAATTCAAGGCACTTTACCAATTTTACAACAAATGCAATTCGGTTTTTTTTTTTTTTACAATGAACTTAATTGGCTATATTTACAATGAAGTAAGAACAAATGACTATTCAGTATGTACACAGAATCAGCCTCCTGGGGCTTAAAATCATTGTGTGTAATTTGCCCTAATGAGTTTTTACTTAATTTTTAAAATGGCTATTCAGAGTCTGCTCCTATGAAACCTGTCAGAATCACAGATTTTAAAACACACACACACACACACTGAATGAGATTATTATTTGGAGAGTTCACTCTGTCCTTGATCATTTAGCAGTTTATAAAAGCAATTAATAACATTATAAACAGGAAACAAAAACTCAATTAAACCATCCTCCTAAAAAGCACAAGGAAATTATGCATTCCATTATCTACATATTTTTGTGCATATGAGTACATATATATTTCAACTGGAATGTGGCTACTATTCAAATTAATTTAGGGAGGAGCATTGAGTTAAGAAGTCAAGGGATTGGAGATAAACAAATCAGAGTTAGAAATTAAGCTGGTTTTCAAGTTTGACATGCAGCAGAAGAGAAAGAACAGCAAATATGGGCAATGACACAGCTATGGAACAGATGCTGTCAAAGGATATAGCACAGGCAGGCTGATTTCATATGAAAAAAATCACTAGTAATACACTACTCTTCCTATAATCCTCACTGGCTCTGCACCAAGGTTGGGTGGTGGGAATATTGCTTCACTCAACTTTTATTTATTTTCATATACTCTAAAATGGTAAACCAAATATTTCTATGGTTTGAGATACTAATAAAGCATCCCTGAAAGTCAGTGGCTAAAATTCTATGCCACGTTTTGAACATTTATTCAGTTATCTTTATTGACTTTTAAGCTATTCCTGGATCATATCCTTCCTCTCTCTGTTTTTAAAAAAGTTTCAGTTTTATTCACCCACAAAATACTATTCAGTAATGCAATCATTCAGTAATCATTCCTACAATCTTTATAAGCCACACGTTTCTCTTCCCCAGACTTCTAATTCCTTCCCAGTCTCCTGTCTTTTAAAACTTTTCTCTGATTTCCATTTTAGTGCTCATTTTCTGCCTTGTTTCCAATAAACGCCACTATCTTGCTTAACATGTCTGTCCTGAGCCAAAATTCATTTCTTTGCATCCTAAACATTTTACAGCTATGCAAAATCAATCAAAGAAGCTACAAATTACCAGGATAGAGACAGCCAATAAAGATGTTACGTTAGAGATAACCATTCACCTAGCTGCTGGTGATTCCTTCACAGCAGACTGCAAGTGGGGGGGGGGTGGGCGGGGGGAACAACACTGACAGGAGATTAGACTCTGTGCTTGATCTTATTTCACTAGGTCAGACTATTTTTCAGTTTTCCACCTGGATATTCTAGCTAATCTCCAAAGTACCCAAGAAAGTCATCAGATTTTGGGTGCTATGAGATTGCCCTCAAGATACTGTTTGCCTTTAAAAGAATTCACTATTTACTAGCCTGCATATCTTAAAAATGTTTAAGGAAAATCTTATTCTTAGAGAAAAACAGTAGTGGCAGTTACTAAAAATAAGCCTTTAAAAATAGTAATTTCTCTACTTAGAACAGGGGGTCAGAAATCTTTCTTTAGTAGGAAAAAACCTATCATATGTTTGTATGTATTCTCTCATTTTATCTTCATGATGACACTGTGCTCAAAAGAGCTGTTATGATCCCCATTTTACTACTGAGGAAACAGACAGAGAGAGGTCACAATTTGCTCAAGATTACCCAACAAATAAATGGTTTGAAATTGGAGCTAGAATGGAGGCCTCTGGTGCTGTTTAGTTCCCTTTCCAGTACCCTAAACTGTCTAAACAGCAACTTAATTTGTTTTGCAGAGAAAGAGAAATAGTTTAAAAGGTAGATTGGAAAACATTTCTAAGAATAGAAACATAAAACTTGATAGCTTTTATTCATTCGCTGCCTACTATGTAAGAAACATTCAATAAATAAAATTTTTTAAAAGATTTTTTTTTAATGACAGCCAGTTAGAGGTGGGAGAGAAGGAAACAAGGAAAAAAAACATAACTTGAATGTTCTCCAAAGTCCTGAGAAGTATAAATTTAATTTATTTACTCTTTTCTTGGTGGAGAGATGAGATTGTAGAAGACACCTTTTTTTCTAGAGGAGCTGCCTAGCCCATGGTGACCCTTTTCTCTAAGCACTATGGAATTCTCAACCCCACGTCAAGTCTTATTTGTACTACAGGAGTCCAAACTCCTTCCCTGTCTTGGCCACAGCTGGCATGACCCAAGCTGAGACATTCATTTGTTCTCCTTGGAACTAGAAATTGGGATGAAGAGGGTCTACTCTGGTCTACACTGTAAGCTGCCCCAGGTGCTCTCAGTCTACAGGAAAAAGCCAGCCAGCAAAGAGAGAAGAATAAACATGCTGCTCAGAGTGAATCGGACCCAGGGGGCTTTGGAGCCCCAGAGGAAAGAAAGGGAATGAGTTTCTGCTCAGGGGCTCTAGGGCTTTCCTATCCCAGGTATACTCCCCCAGAGGCCCAAAGCACTTCCTTCCCTAGGGTTTTAAGAATCCCCTGGACCTTAAGAGTAAATGCCTCCCCTCTTCTGAGCTTAAATTTTTTTAACTGATTTCTGATTACTGCAACAAAAATAATCTTGTTCAAGAGAGTAAAGACTTTTGTATTAAAAAAATAAAAGGAGAGTGGCCAGCCTGGTGGTGCAGCAGTTGAGTTCACACATTCTGTTTTGGCAGCCTGGAGTTCGCTGGTTTGGATCCGGAGTGCAGACCTACGCACTGCTTGTCAAGCCATGCTGTGGCAGGCATCCCACATATAAAGTAGAGGAAGATGGGCATGGATGTTAGCTCAGGGCCAGTCTTCCTCAGCAAAAAGAGGAGGACTGGCAGCAGATGTTGGCTCAGGGTTAATCTTCCTCAAAAGAAACAATAAATAAAAATAAAAGGAGGGCCAGCCCGCTGGCATAGTGGTTAGGTTCACATGCTTTGCTTTGGTGGCCCAGGGTTCACACACAGACCTACACACATGGCTCATCAAGCCATGCTGTGGTGGCATCCCACATACAAAATAGAGGAAGACTGGCACAGATGTTAGCTCAGCGACAGTGTTCCTCAAGCAAAAAGAGTAAGACTAGCAACAGACGTTAGCTCAGGGCCAATCTTCCTTGCCAAAAAAATAAAAGGGCAGATACACCAGAATTTGTTTTAAATGAAGATCCTGCAGAATGTCCAAGCTTGGGTTCAGAAAAATTCTCATTAACTTGAGACAGAGAAAAGCCCACACTGTTACATGGGCAGTACTATATCAACTTTTACAGAGACAATGACTTACTTTTCTAGGAGTAACATTTCTGTGTAATTTTAAGACTCTGAGAACCTTACTGCAATTTAAGGCATACTCTAGATCACTTCTTGTTATATAATCAACTCTGTCACAATTAAGCAAAAACCTATTAACCATGATAGAGGAAAGAAAAAACGGGCTAAACTGAGTCGGTCTTGTTTTGAAGCATAATAGTATAACCTTTCTTTTTGTTTCTTAAAACTTCTTAAATTCTAGGCAAACCACACAGCTTTAATGTGAGACTGGCACCCTAGGTGCTCGGAGAGGGCACGAAAGGGGAAGCGAAAGGGCCAGAGTGGTGGGCTTGACAAGGAGGGCAACACCAGTTCTGACTTTTTCCTAAGGTAGAGCTGAGGGAAGGCTGACTCCAGTCTCTCCATTCTATACATGAAAAGACCTAAACCCAGGAGAGGTTTACCCCAGCCAGTTTATTCACTCAGTAAAAATGTGCTGAGTACGTGCTCCGTGCCAAGTACTGTACCTGGCACCAGAATCAGCACTGTATTCCGCTGAGCTGCCTAACTCCAGGGTTACACATTTTTCTCTCCATTCTTTGACCCTCACTGGAAACAGAAAGTCCACAGGCCTAAAATAGTTCACTTTTTGTCTGTTTGTTTGTTTGGGGATCTTAGGGAAAAAAAGAAATTTGTTGTTAATATTTAAAAGGTGGGAAGATTTACCTAAAATTCTATATTCTCATTTTCTTTTGGAAAGTCCAAAAATCTGGCCACCGAGGCCAGCTGTCCTGCCTCCGGATAACTGGCTGATGCTGTGTCGTGACCTGCCTCTTATCACAGGTATGTACTTTCCAAAACACCCACCTGGCTGCATGACACTTATTTGCCTTCTAGGCCTGACTCCTGTAGGCAGCCATGCTTGTGACCCTGAGCCTATGTTGTTTTCCTAAGTCTCTTCTCCCACATGAAAAACCACAAACTAAAAATTTTAAAAGCAGATTACATGTCAGCTATAGGCATATTCTCCAGAAATATGAATTAACGTGGTCCCTGGTTTACCCTCCTACCCAAGTTCCACCTTGCTTTCACCCTGACAGGCTTCCTCCTTGGCAAAGCAAATTTAAGAATGAAACTGTAGGGGCCAGCCTGGTGGCGCAGTGGTGAAGTTCCCATGTTCCGCTTCAGCGGCCCAGGGTTTGCTGGTTCAGATTCCGGGTGCAGACATGGCATTGCTTGGCAAGCCATACTGTGGTAGGCGCCCCACATATAGAGTAGAGGAAGATGGGCACAGATGTTAGCTCAGGGCCAGTCTTCCTCAGCAAAAAGAGGAGGATTGGCAGCAGAAGTTAGCTCAGGGCTAATCTTCCTCAAAAAAGAAAAAGAATGAAACTCTATACTCCACACAACCTGTCTTTTCAATTGTGCTGCTGTATATCCCCCTCTTCAAAGGTCAGCTGGAGTTTTTGCACCTACTGAGCTACAGGGACTGCTC
Source organism: Equus quagga (assembly GCF_021613505.1). Lineage (NCBI taxonomy): Eukaryota > Metazoa > Chordata > Mammalia > Perissodactyla > Equidae > Equus > Equus quagga. The sequence goes on from NC_060267.1 coordinate 124,245,477, forward strand.
TCGGGTCAGAGTCATTCCACTGAACAAATGAGAGTTTGAAAACATAACCGGCAAAGGCACGAGGTCACTTAGAAGGAAGGGCTCTAACACTTCTGGCCGAGGTTTCAGGAATACATTTTAACCCCTGCAGTCAGTGCCAGGGCTTTCTGGACCCTCCCTGGAACTCCTCACATAAAGTCTTGATATTTTTAAAGGAGCCTCCATTTTCTGACAGCTTCTACATAACCACACACATTCAGCCCCTCTGCTCTCTCTAAAGGGTTCAATATAGCTATCCCTCTCTCCCTTTGCCATTTCAGGTTGCAGGGCTCTCCATCTCAAGCCCTGCCTCTCTCAGGCTTTCCTGAAGTTAACCCAGGCTCCATCTCCTTTTAGCTGAAGGGTCAGCAAGCCATTTTTCCATCAACTGTGACTACAGTACACTATTTCACCATTAGCCTAAGAGAGAAGCAAAAATATAGTAAAATTCCCAGTAGTTCTCCAATTTGTCTTTGTAAAATCCTTGGTCAATTCAGTAGACTTGCAGGTCAATTTACAAAAGCACACGAGTAGTACTAGTTGCTATTTACTAGGCACTTACCATGTGCCCAAGATTAACACATAGTAAGCCCTTTACATGCATCATCCTACTTAATTCTCCCAGGTCTGTGATGTAGGAACTTTTACTATACTGCACACCTTTAACTGAGAGAAAACTGAGGCTTGTGAGATGAGGTCAATAAAGGGTAGAACTGAGGCAGTTGCATACTAGAACTGAGTTTAAAACCATTCCTTCCACTGCTACCCACAACAGCAATTCCTACCTGTTCCTTGGCACCTGCTGTTCCTGCCACCTTGGATTCCTTTCTTCCTGCCATCTCAGTAACTCACAACCCGCCTTCAAAACTATCTCAGATGAAGCCTCTTCATGTCACCATGCATACCTGCCTCAGTGGGCTTCTTAAAGGCAGGGTCTGAAACATTTTATCCTTGTATCTCCAGGGCCTGACACCATAAGTGTTAATAAATGCCTGCTGAATAGAATTGGATTAAATGGAACCACAGATTCTGACAGCTACCCATCCACTCAGGTTAATATGTTTCTGGGGGTGGGATGTTTTTGCCTTGCTAAGGACTTGCAATTAGGCCTGAGCAATAAGTAACTGTTCTGGCATTTGCCCTGTCTACTCCCAGCCAAACCTATAGACCTCAACACTGAGGAAGCGGAAAGAGGGATGAGAGGTAAAGTCCAGTACTCTTGTTGTCCTCTTAACAGAGGAATAACGTCGGCCGAGTTGACTGTGGGGAGGAAAGCCTGGGGGGACAGAGAAGGTTTCTCTCCCAATATTGCGCCAGGGCAACATTAATCTCCTATTACTGGCCTGAGGTTATAGAGCCCTAAAATTCATATAAAAATCCTCAGTCGAGTCATTCTTTGCTAATCTAACATGGTCCTTTAGGAAAGATGTCAAATAAATGAACAGCTAGCAAGCATTTAACTCTGGGGTCATACTTGCTAACACTACCAATAACAGCAATTTTTACTGAGTGCTTACTCTGCACTGGACCCTGTGCCAAGTACTGTACATGCACTATCTTGTTTAATCTTCACCACAGCTCTGTGAAGAATATTTGTGAGGAAATAGAGGCCTACAATAAATGGCTTGCCCAAGGTCACTACCAAATGGCTTACAGTAAAGGCAGTGGCTAGTGGGATGAATGTGTAAGTTTGATCAAGAATGCTTGCAGGGATTTTTCATTCTTCTACACTTCCTCTTTAAATAAACTTAAAGGCAGGCTGGGCAACCTATCACAAATTTCACTTCTCCAACAGATCCCGAGAAAAGCCCTTCTATTAAGCCTTTCTAAACATTATTTGTCATAGAGATTGGCAATGCTCACCACTATCCACATTTTTATCTTCCTGAGGACACAATTAGACTAAGTTTCCCAACATTCATTGCAGTTAAGGTTAACTATGCAGTTAAGTTAACTACGTGACTGAATCCTAAAATGTGAACAGAAATGTTGAGTGTCACTCCTAGGCTTGGCCCATACAAACCTCCTTGTCTTGATCCTCAGTCTCTTGTATCCTTTGCTGGTCAAATGGAGAGGGCTGCAAGCAACTAGGGGTGAGCAGAGCCACAAAACCTCACTCCTGAATGACTGGGTGAAGCAAGAGCCTCCTTGCTACCCCGCACTGAGCTGTGACTGGAGCAAGAAACAAACCGTATTATATTAAGCTACTGAGGTTTTGGGTAGCTACAGCAGTCAGCCTATCCTAAAACAGTATTATTGTTGTCACTACTTTTATGACAATCTTCATTATCAACAGCACAGCTACAATTTACTGAAAGTATGCTAAGTAATAGGAAATATACTAAGTCTTTTACATATATTATTTTCTCACTATGAGGTAGGTATTACCTGCATTTTCCAGTTGACAAAATCAAGGGTCAGAGATCAATAATCTTTTCCTCCTCTGAACATTTATAGCAGTTACATTCTGAAAGATTTATTTGGTAATTAATTATGGATTGCCCTATTATCCATGTTGCATGGATAAATTAAGCAGTTCTCATCTCACTCCTGTAGTTAGCTGGTTTTTCTTGTACTTAGAACTTGTTTTCCTCATCAGGAAAGAAAGCTGCTAAGAGGAGGGTAGGTCTTATATCTCTATATTCCATATCACTTCACACATTGCCTCATGAATATACAAATTAAATGAATAAATATATACTTTAAATTATCTACTTATATATATATAAATTAGTGCATATGTGTGTATGTATGTGTATATATATATATATACCTTAAAACACATATATAAAAAATATATATTGTGTTTTGGGGAACAGACTTCTTAAGTAAATCCGACCAAGAAAACTGGCGTATTTGCTATGAAGAGTTACTTAGCATGCTGTTTATTTCAGATTCACTACTTAACAAGTATCATTAACACAATTTTTCAATACCGTAATTACATGTGCGAATGTACATAAACACTTAGTGCCTGGCATACATTCAACGATCAATAAACCATCATTTCCCTTCTCCTCTATCCCAGTAGCTACTTCAAGTACAATCACATCCTGCTTGAAGAAAACAAAGACGATCAGAAGAAAAATGTTAAGCCCGTAAGTAGAGGTTGATTTTAATTACAAAGAGTATTTTCCTATATGAAAGGAAGACCGTCACCTGGCTAGAGCCAAAGGAAGATCAATTGCCAGTTACAAGATTATATCATTTATAAAAATCTGTCCTGACATGACCTTCAGGAACATGAATTCTGGGCAAGTCGAGGAGCCAGTGCTCACACCCTCACCTTCACTGCTAGTGAGCTATAACAGTGCCTTGGGACTCCCCTTCTATTTGCTCAGTTTCATAGGTCTGGCCACATGGAATTCCCTAGAGCCATAGTATCATTATTTGTAGTCAAACACTAACATGCCCTCCTACAGCTCCTAGAATATTTTTTATATTTTGTTAGAAAACACACCGGCATCTGAGGAAGATTTGTTCCCTCTGAGGTTGTCTGTTCCCAGCTCTCACCCACCCACAGGACTCCATTTCCTACTCAAGACATTCAAAGAATCTCATTTACACAATGCAGACACTGGCTTTCATATGGTGACATTTCATACTAACCACATATAGCAATTCTGTGACATGACCTTTACATTAGCTAATTAATGTGAATATTTCAACTGCTGTTCATTTAAATATCGTGTTCCAAAAAGTCTTTCTTCTTTGAAGAGTTCTATCAAGATGAAATGGAACACAAATGTAGGTCAGTTACTTTATTTGGTATAATTAAACTATACATTTGGACTTCTTACTCCTGCTCAGCAATCAATTATAATATTTACTTTGTTGACGGGATAGACTTCTCCAGGGGTAATTTTCCCTTTAACTTCATGGTATCACCCTTAACAGTAGGCAATAAGGTTAATGCTATAATCAGCTATGACGTTGGTACATACAAGACTTTAGCTGCTGTTCAAATATAGCAACACAGAGTATAGAACACCCAACCTAGAAAAATACAGGTTAGAAAATTAGTGAACCAAACTCTGGATAACAACTTCTTTTAAAAATAAATGTTCTTTAAAAACATTGAACATAAATATTCTTTTTAAAATAAAATGCTTTTTAAAATGCTAAATGAAAAAGCCAATCTGAAAAGGTCAGATTTATGTAAGATTCTCAAAATGACAAAATTACAGAGTTGGAGAACAGATTAGTGGTTGCCAGGAGTTAGGGATTGTGAGGGTACTGGGAATGACTATGACTATAAAGAGGTAGCACGAGGGAGATTTTTGCAGTGATGGAATAGTTCCATTATCTTGATCATGGTAGTGGTTACACGAATCTACACAGGAGATGAAATGACATAGAACTACACACATACTTCATACCAATGTCAATTTCCTAGTTTTGATATAGGTAGAAAAGACACAATCAATGGGAGGAACTGAGTGAAGAGTAACCAGGACCTCTCTGTACTATCTTTGAAACTTCCTGTGAATCTTTAATTATTTCAAAATAAAAAGTTAAAAAAACAGCTAAAAGTATGTTGGATTATAAACATATATCACAGAATAATTTATTCAACCTATAATATTAAACAAGACCCAAGGCTGTGCAAACATATTTTATCATCTGACTTTCCATTTTGTATACAAATGAACTCCTGATTATCTTGATAGCGGCAGAGAGCGAGTGGAAATGGAGCAGGCTTTAGAATTGGTTTTGCTGTCAGGATGCTTCCTGTCCATGACAATATCAGTAACATGGACCACTTTGGCAGCCAGTATCTGGATGTCTTACAAAACGCAGCTAGTATACAATATGTAAACAGTAAAAACATATTTAAAGACTTATCTTAAAATCTGTAAGATTTTGCCATTAAAAAAACAGACAGCCATGGAACAGCATACTTTGAACATAACTTAAAAATAAAAAACAGGGACTGGCCTGGTGGCATAGTGGGTAAGTTTGACTGCTCTGCTTCAGCAACCCAGGGTTTGCTTGTTCGGATACTAGGTGTGGACCTATGCACCAGCTATCAAGCCATGCTGTGCCAGGCGTCTCACATACAAAATAGAGGAAGATGGGGACAGATATTAGCTCAGGGCCACTCTTCCTCAGCAAAAAGAGAGAATTAGTGGCAGACGTTAGCTCAGGGCTAATCTTCCTCAAAAAAAATTAAAGAAAATAAAAAATTTTTTAAAACCCCATATTTTGTGATTTCTCTATGCTAATCAAGATCCCACTGAGCATATAATTATACGTAATTTGCAAAATACATTATTAAACTTAACAGGATTACCAAATGAGATTTTTTTCACATACACATGACAATAGTTTCTACAATTTAAACATCTCTTAGGCTAAATTAATATAAATTGCTGCAATTTGGAATAATAAATAAGAGACAAAAAGAATTACAGAAGCTGGGAGATGCAAATTAAACAAAGCCAGTGTAAATGACATTCACTAGGGCTTCAGACAGTGATTTTTGTTTAATTAAAAAAAACTTTTTTATTGAGTTCATAATAGTTTACAACACTGTGAGATTTCAGTTGTACATGATTACTGTCCGTCACCATATATAGGCTCCCCTTCACCGGCTGTGTGCATCTTCCAGCCCCATTCCCCCGGTAACCACTGAACTGTTCTCTTTGTCCATGTGTATGTTTATCTTCCACATATGGGTGAAATCATGTGGTGTTTTAGAGATCTTTTTATCAATGATTAAAATGTAAAATTCTGGGACTATATGAAAAATATGACTGCCTGATTCCCTGTATCTCACACCTAAGCTGGCTCAACAATGGTTCATCATGACTAGGAATCTAGAGAGGTTGGCAGCACTTGATAAATACCTTCCTGTTCGCTCCTTTCTACAGTGATGCAATTTGACCTACATTTCCAGTGCCCATTGAAACTTCGTAGGAGGGGGAAGAGGAGAGTTTTTCATTTCTCCTACCCTCTGATTAACTAGGACAGCAAATGCCACTCAAGGGACTGCTACTGGGCAGAAGCAAAGGGGGGGAAAAAGTCATGCCAGTAGGAAATTCCACAAGAGAACATTTAGAAATACTGCATTCTGTGATTCTGCAAGCAAACTGTCATAGCTTTACAATACAACAGCAAGGAAGAGTTGCCCCAATTTACACTGTAATCAGTCTAGAACACCAAGGGCTGTTTTATTTACTTCAGGCTCCCAGCATGATGAAAATTAAACTTGAACTATAGACTCTCGTCCTTGCCACAGTCTTCTTTTTAAATAAACTGTTAATTTCAGAATTGTTTTAAGTTTACAAAGAAGTTGCAAAGATTATACAGAGAATTCCTATATACTCTATATCCCTATCGTTTACCTCTTACATTAGTATACTACATTTGTCACAACTAATAACCAATATTAAATACTATTATTTTTTTTGAAGATTGGCACCTTAGCTAACATGTGTTGCCAATCTTTTTTTTCTCCTTCTTCTCCCAAAAGCCCCGCAGTACATAGCTGTATATTCTAGTTGTAAGTCCTTCTGATTCTGCTATGTGTGATGCTGCCTCAGCATGGCTTGATGAGTGGTGCTAGGTACGCGCCCAGGATCCAACCGAGCAAAAACCCTAGGCCGCCAAAGTGGAGTGCGGGAACTTAACCACTCGGCCATGGGGCCGGCCCCTAAATTAGTATTATTAACTGAAGTCCATAGTTTATTCAGATTTCCTTAGTTTTTCCCTAATGTCTTTTTCTGTTCCAGGATCCCATCCAGGGGATCACATTACCTTTAGTTGTCATGTCTCTGTATTCTTCCTCTAGACTTGATCTTGACACAGTTTTGAGGAGTACTGGTTAGGTATTTTGTAGAAAGTCTGCAATTATTTGGCCAATGTTTTCCTCATGATTATAATGGGATTATGAGATTTGGGGAGGAAGACCACAGAGATAAAGTGCTATTCTCATTACATTATATCAACTATACATTTGATCACTGTTTATGTTAACTTGATCATCTGACTGAGGGAGTGTTTGTCAGGTTTCTCCACTGTAAAGGTCCACCTCCCCTTCTATACTGTCTACTCTTTGGAAGGAAGTCACTTGCACAGCCCACATTTAAGGGATGGGCAGTTGTGTTTCACCTCCTTTCGGGGGATTACTGACATAAATCATTTGGAATTCTTCTACATGAAAGACTTATCTATTCTCTCTCATTTGCTTACTTATTCAATCACTTGTTTATATCAGTATGGAGTCATGGATATTTGTTTTATACGATTATTTTATTACATTTATATTACATATTATTTATATTAGTATTTATTATATTATATATGCATATTGCATATTTTATTTATTTTATTTGATATCTTGGGTTATAATTTAAAACTATTATTTAGTTGCTTAAACTGTCCCAGCTTTGATCATTGGAAGCTCTTTCAGGCTCTGGTGTCCCTGTGACATACCCCATCATTATGTGGTGTGTGTCTGTGTGTTTTGTTTTGTTTTAGCACTTTCTTGCTTTCTGGCATTGGAAGATGCTCCAGGGCTCATCTTGTTTATTCCCTGCCCCAGTCACAGAATTAAGTCATGTCTGGTTCCTTTTATTGGAGAACGGTAGGTATTAGAAACCAAGATCTGGGACTTGGTCTTACCATAGTCTTTTAATGTTTGACACTTTAAAATTTCTACATGAACTACTTCTATAGTAAATCAACACACTTATCTCTTTAAGTAGCTTTTTGTGACATAACATGACAAATCATAAAGAGAATGCTTAGTAATCAAACTACCATCTGACTGGCCACCTTCCAGGTTTGATAAAGCCAATAAATGCCTTGTTATAATGAAGTTCCTCCCCACAAAATAGAACAAAGATCTTTTTATGTTACTGGGGGGAGGAAGAGGAAATTTAGAATTCGATGCAGCATGCTTGCTGTTCTATGCAGGTCTCCTCCTTTCTCCCCTCAGTACCATTAATTAAATGGTACTTCCTTTATGTCAACTCTTAATTACCTGAATTAAAGGAAAACACAAGTATCAGTCAGATCTGGCTTTGAAATACGTTAGTTATGATTTATGGCAGCAGCTACACCTTTCTATTTATGGTTTGTATATTTTAATGTTACACATAGTTTTTCTTCATTGAGACTAAACTAATCAGCCCAACACAAGGACAGAGCCAGGAGCCTCTCGGCCAGTGGGGGCACCTAGTGGAAGCAAAGAGATTTCTGAAGACTGCACAGACCGGAGTTAATCCCATGCAACACACGCAGGAAAATTCTGCACCTCAGACTCCAACCATCAGTCTATGTAAACAGGCTATGCTAATAAAATCTTTGGTGACCTCAGACTTTTTTTTTTAAAAGAAAATAAGCTGGGGCCAGCACCTACTACTGCTTTTTTCTGTCATCTTTTTCTCACTCAGTCTGATTAAGATTTATATTCAATAAACATTTCTTGAACCTCTACTAGGCACTAGGCAGAACATTATGCCTGACGCTTCCAATTAATCCAATAGATTAGAAAAAAATTAAGAGCCCTGTGCCCATTTTTCCCTCCCAGCAGAGCAGAGCTGCTGAAGTTGTTGGAAGATAAGTCAGGCACTGAAGGCACAAAAGGTTTGGAGAAGCACATGGCTTAATGTTTGCTTCCACAGTTGTCTGATAACATCTTAGAAAGAGACAATCATAATTTCCTTATCTGTAAAATAAACATAATCAAACCTACTTCTCAAGGAGAATGCATGGAAAGCACAGCCCTGGCACATACAATGGGTTCTACAAGCATTAGCTCATGTTTACATTTTGCATTTCATCACAAACACATCTAGGAAACACTAGGCCTGCCCTACTAAGGTGTTTCATTGCCTATTTTACTATCTTTATAAATCCTAAAATCATGGTCTTTAAAAAAAGGTCAGTTCCTATGTCCCAGTCAATCCATCTTTGATAAATAAACAATGCACATTCATTCAAGAGGCATGGGCCACAATGGACAGGATCTATTAACAATGACAGTTAACACTGCCTGAAAGCTTATTTTGTGCCAGGCACTGTGTGGATGTCGCAAAACAAGCCTATGAAGTAGATATTTTAATTATCCCTAATTTTAAAATGAGAAACTGAGGCTAGAGAGGTGAAGTAACTTGTGTGAGGTTGCCACCCCTCTGGACTACATAAACTACTCTTACAGAAAAACAATAACAAACAACAGAATTGTGCCAAACAACTGAACATACACATCCATTCCTAACCTCACACTGCTGATTCCTTTTCAAACACTCTTGTGCTCCATGCTACAGCAGAACCAAAGAATCAGCTAAAATGAGTCCTTTACTACAGAGTAGACGCAAACTGGCAGAGGGCTTTGGACAATTCCACCCCCAAAAGGGACTCCAAATTGAGACTTCCTGTTTCCAAAATATTTCAATAAATAAAACCCATCAAGGTCTCCCTACCGTGTTTTATAGAAAGTAGCAACTTCCTCGCAGAGCCCCCAAGGCTCTTCACTCTCTGGCCCCAGTTACTGCCTCAGGGCATTTGCACTACAGGCTGCTTCTGGACCCAGCTAACTTCTTCAGAACTCAGTTTAGAAGTCACTTACCTCTTTATCTAAGTGGAGTTAATCCCACACTCTGATTCTCTAAAACTGCTTTAAGAGATCTCCAGCCAGCTTCTTATTAATGTCAACATTCTCAGCAGGGGCATCTCTACTATCCTGTGTCAAGGACCTTCTCTTCTACAGGTTTTACCCCCAGGGTAATCACATAAAGGCATGGAGAAGAGCAGTCTGTTTTTTGAATAGACCAGGATTTAAATCCTGTTTTCTATTTACAAACTGTGTGACCCCAAGTAAGTCATTTCACCTGATGAGGATTAATTGAGGAGAAAACACAAGTAAACCACAGTGCCTAGTACCTACTAAGTGCCAGTCATCATTGTTATGCCCAATTTACAGATAAGAAATTGAGACCCCAAGTAGTGAAATACCAAAGGTCACAAGGTTGGTGAGTGGTAGTAGTCAGGGCTTAAAACGAGTTCTTTCTCCTTCCATCTACAATTCTTTACTGGGAACCATTATTAAGCATCGTGCTTGGTGCTAAGGACATAGCCGTGAAACAGACAGACATGTACCCTATTCCCATGGTGCTTACATTCTGGTAAGGAAGCCAGTCATCAACGTTTACAGAAGTAAATTGGCAAGGTGCTTGAAGGAGAAGAGCAGGGTGCCTGAATATGGGTTTTAGAGCACGTAACAAGATCCCTGGATTTTGTCTGGAAGGTCAGGGAAGTTTTCTGTGAAGGGGTGGCATTTAAACTGGGCCCAGGAGGCAGAAGAGGTGTTCAGAGATGAGGGCTGCAGCAAGCACTGCAGGCAAAGGGAATCTCAAGATAAAAGACTCTGAGGAAGCAGGGAGAATCTGAGGAACCAAGAGGCCAGAGCACCTGAGGAGGCTGGAGGTGTAGGAGGGGCCAGATCAAAGGACCACGGAAGGACATGTTAAGGGTTTTGGATGTCATCCATCCTTGAAGCAGTGGGAAGGTGCCAAAAGACTGGCTGCCCTTGATGAAACAGTAGTAAAAGGCTCATTCTGAGCCCAGCTCCCTGCTGAGGTCAGGGCCATTTGGCAGCTTTTTGTCATCTGTACTTCTATGGCATGGCAAGTGTAGACTTCTGATAAATATTTGTCAGTCATATGAGAGAATCTCCGGTAAAGACAGACTAAACCACTTCTCCCTTTTTTTAATCCCACAGTTGATGCTTCTATTAAAGTACCTATCGCTGATTGATTATAGTTGGGTGTTGAACTCTTTATTGTTTAGTCATACATTTTCGGAAAGCAGAGTAAATATCTTATTTACCTTTCCATCTCTCAAAGTCAAATGCTCAATAAAGTTATGAATTGAAACAGACCCTCTTTTAATAGCTAAAAATCTCTTCTTATATTTCCACATTGGCTGAGTAAGAATTTTGCCAATTCATCCCACCTTAGTTAAAAAGATCTGAAGGGATAATATACAAGGACTTGAAAAAAAGTTCTACTTTCCCTTTCCAGCTTAACTTTAACAACAAAAACCCATTTCACCAATGTGTGACTAAAAGTACAATTTTTATAATTTAGGATAAATCACTTGTACAGACACATATATAATTTTAAAAAAATCTTAGTTTAATTTTAACCAAGAACAAAATGCTCCAACAGAAGGTCTTTCAGTGATTTTCCAATTCTTCTGAGAATCATCAGATTCTCTCTTTGAATATTTAATTACTCTGATAAGGGTAGGGAAACTATTTGGACTATTTATATTAAAAGATAAAACTAAGCCATAATCAATAGTTCAGAGGCTTTAAGGTTTATTTTAGGATTTCAGGAGATGACGATGATGAGATGAAATGATGAAAATGGGATTATGAATATGCTACTAGCGTATGCTAGTAATTTCCTGTTTGATCTCCCTTTCCAATCCCAGATCAATTTTCCACCATTCTGGCCCTGCTCTGTGCCCCAAAGGCTGACCTCTATGGGTAGCATCACTGGGTTCCTGCAGGCAGGCTTCCAGGCGGGTTTGGCCGATAGAAGGCACTGGAAGGAGATCAAAGAGGGAGAAAACAAAGTGGGGGAGGGGAGTATTGCTTCCTTATTCTCTCCCTGCTCTGGGCTGCATTTTCTGGCAGTGGCTGAGTCCCTCTAGGACTATAGCTCCTGTCAGACAGCCCCTCCTCTATGGCTCCAGCTCTCTCACTGGACTCCAGGAACGAATGCTATTTCTTCTCTTTGCTCCTTTGGACCTAGCGTTGGTAACAGCTTCCCATTGCTGTTAGTTTCTGGGTGACAGGAACCCCACGTCACCCTTAACTCTGCCCACTCCTCTGAAAATAATCCCTTGATTAAAGTCTCCTGAACCATCTGAGTTGGACTGTTTCCTGCCAGACTAAGAATTTAAACCACAGAGTTGTAAAACCAGCAATCGCCCTCCTTTGCAAGTGAGAAGTTATTACAAGAGTTATTCATCTTCCAAAGCAATTCCTTCATACCAAGCACTGCATGTAAGCTCTTACGTTTCTCAGGCAGAAATGACACTTTTTAAACTGGTCAGTGCGGAATGTGGGAGGGTGCTCCTGAAAGACAGCTGGCAGAACAGAGGGGCCAACACTTAGAATTCTCTAGGCAAGAGCCTGTTACATGTCAAGAATATAATGTTTAGAAAAAGATGCCACTTCCTCCTGCTTCTCCATGGGTTTCCTCTCACTGAGGGCTCCTGAATCAAAGTCAGCATTGTATTTTCACGCTGAATGCCATGAAGTTGTATCACTGCCTGGGGAAGTTGCCCTGTGTGTCATTTCACTTCGCTAGTTTCTCAGACCTGAGAATCTTTCTTACCACGACCCAAGGCACACAAAAAGAGAGCTAACCATCTCGTATTACTAGCCACTTGCCCATGATCTTTCCTTCTTTCTCTCTTTCATCTCAGGATAAATTTTTCTTTTGCAAAAGACGAGCAGGATGAGAAAATTCTGCTTTGCTCAGCCTTGCCTGTCTCTTTAATAGATCTGACCAGATTAGCACTTTTCCACAGGAGAGGACAGGCATATGCTTATACCATAATCTGCTCAGAGCTCCTTGTTCGGATTTTTCTTTTACCAAGGCAACTGGAGGTTAGATGTTAATTGAAATCACCTGGGAGTCTCTAAACACTTCACCTTGCTCTCACTTGGCACTAGTATCCTGGAGCTTACTAAATTTCCGAATATTGGGGCATTCTTTCCATCAAGAGCTGATTTAAAGGATTCTTCTAGGGAGTTGATAAGAACTGATATGGCTGATGTCAACAAGCTTCTCCAAGAAGGACTCCAAATGTCTCCCTCTGCAACCAGCAGGCATTCAGAGCTGACAGAAAGAGTTGCTAAAATAAAGACACAGGCAGATAGACGGCAGTCTGCAGAAAAGATGCTCTGCTACACTTCAGCCAAGGATGGCCTAAGGGCAAGAAGGCTCTCTTCCATCCTGGAGGGGAAGCCCTTCTCCACAGCCTGAAGGCAACACATGAGAGGCAGTGGGATTAACAAAATTTGGTTCACACTATATAACCATTTCTACCACTCATTACCCTTACTTCTAAGCATTCATTTCAAAGGATATTTTATTGGCGAACTCTAAGCAGCTGGGAAGATAAACATCAAAAGTTAATAGTGGTATCTCCTCTGGGTAAGAGAAGTATAAGTAACTTTTATTTCCTTCTGTGTATTTGTGAAAATTTCCAAATTTTCTATAAACACCTATGATTTCTGCAATCAGGGAAAAATTATTAAGCAAAAACTCTGTAAGCATTCAGGAATTTCACTTTTCCATAAGAACCAAATTTATGTAACTTGAAACTCAAAATCCAAATTGCATTTTTTAGCTTTTGTGTATTTTAGGATTTTCACTAGTAAAATCATTTTATGAACTTGTTTTTAAATTAAGAAAACATTCAAAATGTGAAAAACAAGAATGCTCAATTGGATTTAACATGTAAATTTTTTCTAATACACATCACAACCTTAATTAAGATAATTTAGATACTTCAAGGTCAAAATTCACTATTTGCACACTCAGATGTACTTCTAATACAGATGAAAAAGAATGGAATTGTTTCTCTTTGTAAGAACACCGCACAGATGATATCATATGCAGTTATACAGCTAAGAGACTACAGATAAAAAATAGACTGGTGTCCCCTCTACCACAAATCCTAGCCAATAAAAACTTTCTGGCCTAGAGCTGATTAATACTTGACATCAGATCTATGGAAAAGAAAGCTAATCACTGCTGTTAGCTAAAGCAGCAGACACACTAAGAAACTTGCCTACTACCACATCATGACTACTGTTTACTATGACAAGTCATTTTTCAGTTTAGTGCCATTTATAGTTCTATAAACAGAAAACTGGAATACTGTCTTTTCTAGAAGCTACATTTCTCATAATCCATATAGCTAAACATGCATTATTCAGTGTCTTGTATTGAAATATATTAACAAGGGATCTTGGAAACCACAAACATCTTCACTAGCTTCAGGAAGCTAGTAAACTTGACCAAGTGATTCCTTTTAAACTGTCCTAACTTAATGGCAAATGGTCTCCTTTCTAACTTCGATTTCCAAATGATTTATAAGTACCAGAACAATAATAATCAAAAGGGTGGGGAATGGAGTGAGTAGAGAATGGAGTCTTAAATAGCTTCTCTCCTAGCAGCCAAGAGGAGCTATGTGCCAGAACACTAAAAATGCCTTTGTGCTATGTTAAAACTTACAAACACGAGTGAATAAAATACAAAAAAAAAAAAAAGAAAAGTATGCATTTTTCAGTGTAGAACTTTGCTGGCACTCTTTGCAAGATTAAGTTCAAGTATTCTAAAAGTTCAAAATGTCTGCAAAAATGAGATCATGAGATAAACAAGAAACACAAGAGAAAAAAGACAGTTTTTTGACTAGCGTTAAGTGTTAACAGAACATAGTTAAAAGCTGTAGAAATCAGTGCCTGAAACAAATTAGAAAAAGACAATTTAAAAACTAGTGTTAAATACTAGGATAAGGTTCTAAAAGCTATGGAAAAGTCTTGGGATGTCTCTATTTACACATAAGTCTGGCCAAACAAGAACTACCATATTACCACTGTGATCACGTTGATGGTTCAGACTATAATGAAACTTTAAAAGCAAGGGGGAAAGGCCCTAACATACAACCCTATTGTTAACAGAACACAGCCTGGAGACCCTAATTAAATGAAAGCTCAGTGCTCCTCTCAACATTTCTTGTAGCGGTGGACCTGAACAGCAGAAAAGAGAGCAGGCCATTTAAAAGAAGAGTCCAGGGGTTGGGAGGACAAGTGACTACACCACAAGGTGGTAATTACACTGTGGGGAAGTAAAACAGGCCAGACTGAAGGGCTCCAAGAGGTACTTCAAAACCAGCTAATCATGGCAAGAAGAGGTGGGATGAACGACTCCTAGACTAGCTATCTGTGGGGAAATAAAAAGATATTTGGCCTCCAAAGCAACAGTAAACAAAAGCAGTTGCTAGTGACCAAGGTGACTACTAGATACCTCCATCACACACGAATGTCCCCACAGTAACAGAGGGCAAAGATCAGCTCATTCATCTGCAATTTGGCCCAGCACCTTTAGAAACCAGAAAAGGGGCTTCTGTAGTTGGTAAACCACTGTTCTAGAAGCTCCCTCAGCAAAGGCATGGGTAGTCAGAACACTGAGCTCTCCTGCCAACAGTCCTATATTGCGGGGGAAATTGCTTACCTTTTCTAAATCATATGCTCAGCTGAAAAATAGGAGAAAATCTGCTCTTCTCTGACTTCAATAGATAACACAGGAGTTTGCAGTTAGTGCCATTGAGCTGATTCCAATTCCTAGCAACCCTGTGTACAGCAGAGTGGAACTCTGCCTGGTCTTTTTGCACCATCCTCTCACCTTCCGGCACTGTATCAGACAATGCTCCACTGCTATTCATAGGGTTTTCAATTTTTTCAGAAGTGGGTGGCCAGGTCCTTTTTTATACTCTGTCTTAGTCTGGAAACTCCACTGAAACCTGTCCACCATGAGTGATCCTGCTGGTATTTGAAATACCAGTGGCATTGCTTCCAGCATTTCGGCAACATGCAAGTGCCACTGTATGACAACCAGAAGACGTGTGGTTTGGGTCCCTGACCAGGAAACAAACCAGGGCCACGGGGGTGAGAGTGCCAAATCTTAACTACTAGATACCATGGCTAGCTAAAACAGAAGTATACATGTGAAAATGCCCTGAATAAAATCACACCATATTTGTACAACATTTTACCATTTGAAACATAGTCTAACGTACACTACAAAGGCTATATAAATGTAGGTTGGCCTTTCAGCCTATAAACTGAAGGTGTAAAATGTTTACAGTATTAGCAAGGTTACAATGAAAGCAACTAGACACCAGGAGAAGACACTATGCACTGGGTAAAAATGTTAACAGGGACCCTGTTATCAATAAATGGTTAAATCACAGTCCACATGCTTTTCTTCTAAAAAATCAGAGAAATGCATAATATGTTTTAGAAAACATTACCATGGAAAAAATGGATGAATATGTTACTGAATGTACAGTGGTAGGTGCTGATTAGCTGAAATGGAAATAGTATAGAGCCACAAGAGCGCGTCTCAAACTGCGGTTTAAGAACCCTCGGAGGCATGTGGGGTGGGAGGAGAGGGAGGAACCAGGGGTCATCAGGTATTGCAAATATTAAATGTGATAGATAATACACAAAGCAATACACACATAGTGGCCCACAAATGTTTGGATAGTGGTTTCAGTGGTTTTACCAGGTCTGCATCCACCCCTCGTGCTAGAGAATGACAACTCCCCCAGTAGGTACTTTCTTGGTGAGGCAGGAACCTAGGGACTTGCCAGGACCCAGTCTGGGCCTGAGAATATACTCTCAGTAGAGAGTGGGGTTAAAAACAGAGAAGGTACAAAGTCCTGAGGAGACGATCCGTTGAGTCCTGCTACCTGGATCCCTGAAGCTGCTCTGGGGCTGCTCTATTCTGAGGCCTGGTTCTTCAGCTCTACTGCCAATTCTGGGAGCTACACCACATCCTTCCAGCAACCTCCTTTTTTGCTTAAAGTCACCAGATTTAGTTTCTACGGCTTATAACCAAAGACCTTTAGCTTATTAGCTATTATTTTGAGCCTAGAAGAATTCATTTTCTCAAAGATTTGGGGGATAAAATTTAATTTGATTGGCAAGTAATTTAAACTATTAATTTTATGGTAAAACAAAGGGACGGAACATAGCATAGAATACAAAATTCATGTAAAATTTTAAGATATTAGATTTTTCTTTTGAAATTTTTAAAGATATGCTTCCTCCCACTTCTCAATCTCTCTCCTTCCCCCATGAAAGTTGTTCAGCAATGGGTTTAAGAAGCACTGGTACAGGGATAAGCTTTCCTTAACTTTTAGGATCTGCCCCTAACTAGCTAAAGGATCTAGGGCAAGTTACTTAATCTCCCTAAGACTCACTTATCACATCTTTAAAATGGGGATAATAATAGTATGCATCTCCAAGTTATTATTGCAAGAGACAACACAGGAAAGCACTTAGCACTACTCTTCACAACAGAGTTTATCAGTCCCAAACAAGGAAAGTTTGGTTAACATAACAAAAGCAAGGGGCATACTGTTTGCAAAGATGGCTGCAACAGTGCACCCCCACATCCCTGTAGGCAGGATCAGACCTGTGAGATACACTTTGCAGCATCTCCCATCAACAGCTGGTGTCTCTTTCTAACCACTTGAATCTGGGCTGGTCTTGTGGTTTGCCTTGACACTAGAATGTAGCAGTGACACTGTGTGACTTGTAAGCCTAGGCCTCAAGAAACCTCACAGGACTCACCTCTTGGAATATGGTGCCTCCATGTGAGAAAATCTGGTCTAGCTCCTGGAAGATGAGATCAAGTAGAGCTCAAATGAGCTGTCCCAGCTAGACATCCCTAGGCCAAGGAGCTCCGACTAGAGCCTTCAGATGACAACAGCCACAGTGGTGACCTCAGGCCAGGCAAGACCAGCAGAAGAACTGCCCTGCCCTAATTGTGAGCAAATAAATGGTCACTGTTTTAAGGCACAAAGTTTTGAAGTGGGTTGTTTTTACTCAGCAATAGATAAGTGATAGACATGCTGCATGAATTGTCATAATATTTCTATATTTTTTTATTCCATCTATTTCCTAAAATTTCCTATGAAGAAACTCAAAGCTCCAATGTCACCAAATAACTACATCACGGCCAGATGTGGTTATACTTCTCATTCTTCGTGGCCAGGTCAATATTTCTAATTCTATAGAAATACTGAAATGTATCTCAGTCAGAACTTGGGGGTTTAGAGTGGGGAGTAGAACATACTCCAAAGCCAAAATAACTTAAGTGAAAATCTTCTAAAATTATCATAGTTATACCACAAGGATGCAGGTGTAAACATAGTTGCGTTGAAATTGAAGGTAACTGGCTGAGAAGAAAAATGAAACAAAATTGCTATGATTCATTCAAAAACTAGAAATCAAAACAGATTCTCCCTTATAACAGTTTTGTGCCTGGCATTTTCTTCCATACACTTTGAAGATTACCAAAACGCCCTTTGAAAAGTGCACCACACACTGTCACGAGGCAATGCTTGCCTTAGGTCATCATCAATTCAACAAATATTTAGAGAGCACCAACTCTACGCCTGTGAGTTATTAGCCCCTGAAGGCTTTCTTTTTTTTGATAGTGTACACAGAGATACCACGGTAAAGGGAACACGACTGGGTGAAACTAGACCACACACCTGTCTTGGTTGAGGTGCCTGGTCTAGTTAGAGGGTTTAAAGTGGAATGTGGCAAACAAGGTTTTGCCCTCATGCAAACTTGTATCCAGAAGAGGAGAAATATTAACAGCCAATAGTATTATCAGCACAAATATTATTGCTATCATTACCATCATTATTATATACCCTTGCCCCTCCCACCACTATTCCTCCTCAGTTACTGCTAAATATCTGCCTTCTGCTAAGCACTTGCCTCATTTAATCTTCACAATAACTTAGCAAGGTGTTACCCACATCTCACAGATGAGGAGACTGAGGCTCTGAGTGGATAAAAGCTACACAGACAGTAGGTGGTGGAGCCTACACTTTTAATCACTACCCTACACTCCCTGCGTACTATGAATTCCTTATAATTTTATAGGAATTTGAACAGGGGAAAAAATCCTTCACAGCAAGAAATGAGGCACAATATACTATCTTTATCAATGTAAACGTCTGTGTTTATGTGCATGTTTTCAGTGAGTTTCTTCTGAAAACTAAGTCCTGTATGGAATTTTTTCCTTCCTGTTGGAAGAGTCTGAAAAATATTCTTGTTTCTCAGTAGTACACAAAACATTTTTAAAGGTATACAAGAAAGCATATTTCACTTCTCATTCAATACAACACAGACTGCAAAGGGAATTAGTCATCTCAGGGAATGAGGACTCAGCCACAAATAGGAGATGTTTTCAATTACTATGTTTAGTCTTTAATAGCTTTATTATTTTTTCCTGATTATACAAGAAGTGCATGCTAGCTGAAAAAAACAGAAAAACATTAAAAAGATCACTCACCATCCTATTACCTAGAGATAACAAGTTACTATTATTTGGTGTCTATCTTTTCAGATACTTTCTTTTAGGTTTCTATATACAGGGCTTTTGTCCATCTTAAAAATCACACATTAGGGGCCAGCCTGGTGGGACAGTGGTTACGTGCGCACATTCCGCTTCGGTGGCCTGGGGTTTGCCAGTTCGGATCCTGGGTGCGGACATGGCACCACTTGGCAAGCCATGCTGGGGTAGGCGTCCCACATATAAAGTAGAGGAAGATGGGCATGGATGTTAGCTCAGGGCCAGTCTTCCTCAGCAAAAAGAGGAGGATTGGCAGTAGTTAGCTCACGGCTAATCTTCCTCAAAAAAAAAAAAAAATATCACACATTATACACATTCTCTTGCTGTTCTCTTTTTTCTAAATATCACTCCATGTCAATAAATATTGACCTCCATCATCCTTTTTAAAGACTGCATATTATTTCACTATATAGACAGGCACTGGTTGACTTAATCCTTTATTAACAGGCATTTAGATTACCTTCTATGTTTTGTTATCATAAAAAAAAACGGGGCAGTGAGCAGTCTGGTACACACTTCTATGAACACTTGACCAATTGTTTCTTTAAGATAAATTCCTAGATGTTGGCTTGTCATTTTATTTTATGACTTTGGATTTGTATTGCCCACAGTGTCATCCAGAAAATATGTACCAAATTTATCTTTTTAAAAAGAAGTTAACTCTTAAATGTTAAGAGTAATAACATATTTTACATTTCTAATTATCTAGATAAAATGGCAAAAAGCATTTTTTAATTGCATTTTATCTCCAAATATTTAAAATATTGATTTATATCTTTGATATTGCATTAGGTTTACATTTGGAGGTGGAAAAATTCTAAAATACCCAGTACCGTCTAGTGGTTTTATTTTCAGCACCATGTTGTTGTTTTAGAAAGTTAAACTCTCAAAAGAACATACTTGCTGCAAAACGAGCAAATTAGTAGAGAATGTTAAAAGGCAGGAAGGGAGGCAAAAAAATAAACCAATCAGTTATAGCAGTTACCAAGTCACCAAATCTGCATCCTATACAGTGACCAAGAGAGAAGGTCCAAGAGTCAGGGAAGAGGTAAAACTAAAAGAAGTGACCCTCAGAGCTTCAGTGATGGCCAGATGAAACTACACACAGTCAGACATCTACATGTCCTGTACACACCAATCCTGGAGCTAATCTCCAGGGGTTAGAACACAAGAGGAATCTTTGTGTGCTTCATTTAACCAATCATTCCGAAAAAGGGTGAGGGAGGCCGGATACAGATTTCCTTAAGGTAAGAGTGTCTAGTGAGCAGCCTGAGGGCCTAGTATCAATTACTTCCCCTACAGTGCAAGGGGAGGATAATCGGAATTTGAAACATACTCACAGCTCCAAAGGCACTGACTCCCTTCAATACCGTCACACACACGACAGGGTTCAATCATCAGGCTCTATGGAAAACTGCACAAGGTGACAACATTTTTAGCAATAAATAAAACTACCTGGTGATACAGTATAATGTGTGTGCTAAGAAGGGAAGGCCACACACTATAACTAATAACAAGTAACCTATTGGAATTTCATCCTAATGGGGAAGATGGGGGCATCAGACTAAGCTGCCATACCAAAAGCATAGAATACTTGAGGTGGCGAATGGCAGTGTGTGTGTGTGTGTTAGCGGGTGGGGGTAGGGGGTGAGAGGGGAGTGTTGCTTGGTGACCCCACAAATGTATAGGACTTAGGGATCTAACAGGCTTCTAGGCAAGAGGTCAGCAAACTATAGCCCATGTATGGGTCAAACCCAGCTGCTGCCTGTACATACCATTTTTTAAACGGCTGAAAAAATTTAAAAAATATGTCATGCCATATAAATATTCTATAAAATTCAAATACCAGTGTCCACAAAGTTTTACTGGAACACGGACACTCATTCATTTATGTCTATGGCTGCTTTCTTGATAGACTGGCAGAGCTGAGTAGGTGCAACAGAGACCCAGATGGCCCGCAAAGTAGAAAATATTTACTATCTCATCCTTTGCAGAAAGTTTGCTGACCTCTGTTCTAGGCCATAAAATCATGCAGTTTTTGAACCTGTGCATGCTTGTTGGTTTGGCCCCTGACATACCGAGGATCTAGACATAACCTGCTAGCCTAACAGAGAATGCAATCCCATTGTTAAGAAGAGTGGACAAGTCTAATAGGTCCTATAAATGCTGGGGTACCTGCCCATATTAACCAGAAAGATGTGAAACGTTTTTCTGAGTTAAAAGATGAATGGTCCCAGAAGGCTTATGTGGGAATGAGTAGGATTAAAGGTTTTCTCTTTGAAAGAATGCATTAGCTATCTCCTTCTAAAAAAGAGAATGAAACCATTCTCAAAATGGCTACCGCCTTTGAGCATTTATTAGGCACCTAGGACTGAGCAAAGCCTTTTGATTTTATTATCTCATTTAATGGTCATTTTCTCCAGACTCAGAGAGACTGGCTGGTTCAAGTTGAAACAACCAGAAAGTTCTGGAAATGGGAGTCAAACCCAGGTACGAGTCTAACGCCTGTGTTCCTAACCTCTACCCAACTTGAAAGCAGAATGTATGAATGCTCATCATGAATAAATGAGAGAAAAAGGGAAAGACCACAGAAAAGCAGAAGCAAGTTTATTCTTAAACGGCTGTGAGCACTCTATTTTATTCATATATCACTCTCTTTTTACTCATAGTACCCTCTCTTTCTTCAACACTTAAAGAAAGGAAAATACAATTCAGTTCTTCCAGACTCTTGCTTATTGAGAAAAATCAATGCAGGTACCCAATTGTGGAGGCATTTTAAAGATGTCAGAATCAGACAGCAAAAGTCATAGGTGTAACTTGCACTAACGCAATCTTTGGTGTACCTTTGAGGGTCCCCAAAAGGAGAGGGTGAGCAAGCATTTCCAGAGGTGATGGACTAGAAAGTACATGCACAGTTGGGTTTTTTGGTTGTGTGTGAGAGGAAGATTGGCCCTGAGCTAACATCTGCCACCAATCTTCCACTTTTTGTTCGTGGAAGACTGTCCCTGAGCTAAGATCTGTGCCAATCTTCCTCTATTTTGTATGTGGGATGCCACCACAGCATGGCTTGATGAGAGGGTATGTAGGTCTGTGCCTGGGATCCCAATCAATGAACCCCGGGCTGCCAAAATGGAGTGTGCGAACCCAACCACTATGCCACCAGGCTGGCCCCTACATCTGTAGTTTTTAAATTTAGATTTGTCATTTACATTACAAATGAAGAGCAAAAGTTAAATGAAATCTTACCCAAAGAGAAAGCTATGGTGCTAGTGGGAGGGTAGTGTTTCTTCCTGCCCAGCATCCATGTCCTTGGCTTTACCAATTGCACTACCATTTCCCTTCAATTTCCCCCAAATGTCTACAATATAAGGACCACTTAATCCTAACACATTTTTGAAAACCTTATTTTTAAAAAATGTTTCAATTTGTTAATATTTTCACCATACTTATTTGGAAATAATGTACATCATTATCATATACCATGTTTATACATACTCCCTCAGATGTTTATTAATGGTTACCCACATTTTCTTCCAAGTCCTTCCTGTGGGCCAAATGAGGGTCTCAGAGCTTTATACAGGAACCTTCATGCCAGGCTCCCAACACCTCTACTAAATAGGCTTTATCCAGATGAGGAACTGGAGGGTGAAGCAGATTAAGTAGCTAGAGTGAATCAAAGAACTCAGATTAAAACTTAAGTCTGTTTTGACTCAGAAACTATCTTTCTGCCATCATGCTCCACTGTCTTGCCAAGGCGCAAACACATTTTCTTACAATGATTACCTCCCAAATTTGCTGGAGAGCAATAAGAAAGTGGAGCTAAATGAACCATTTGCTCCAAGAGCTGGTTGTCCAGCTCAAGTCTCTGCTTAGTGACCATCAATCTATCTGGTCTAAATTTTTTTTTTTTTAGGAACATTAGCCCTGAGCTAACATCTGCTGCCAATCCTGCTCTTTTTGCTGAGGGACACCGGCCCTGAGCTAACATCCATGCCCATCTTCCTCTACTTTATATGTGGGATGCCTACCACAGCAATGGCTTGCCAAGCAGTGCCATGTCCGCACCTGGGATCCGAATCGACAAACCCCGGGCTGCCAAAGCAGAATGTGTGAACTTAACTGCTGCGCTACCCAGCCGGCCCCTAAATTTTTCAATATAATCTAAAAACAGCCACAATGCACCCAGTACTAGCATGTCAAACCCTTTATATGTGTGTATGGTTTATCAACCCACAGGCAATGCTTTGCTGTGGGAACAAAATGGAAGTGCTTTTGCACCTCTAAGACCACAGGACTAGGTTAAAGACAACCTTAAAAGTCAAACACTAAGCACAAAGATCTACTTTCCTTACTTTTTTTCTCTTAAGAATTATTCTAACTCTCATTCTATTGAATAAAAACACGTATCACTAACTTTTTTGGCCCTGGACCTCTTTTATAAAATAACTATAGATCCTCACCCCAGAAAAATACACATACACAAAAAGTT
Source organism: Equus quagga (assembly GCF_021613505.1). NCBI lineage: Eukaryota > Metazoa > Chordata > Mammalia > Perissodactyla > Equidae > Equus > Equus quagga. Next base: position 124,269,174 of record NC_060267.1, read on the forward strand.
TTGGTCACAACTATAGGGGGTTCAGGAATCTCTTGAAGCCCATTCATGCATCCCTGGAGGTCCACAGATCCCAGGATAACCCCTGCCCTAAAAGCTTATTACAGAAACGCCTATCTCACAGGACCAGGGTAAAGACCATATAGCTAGCTCTCTAATCATCCTTTACAGGTTCAGAAGGCTAATATTAAATAAACTCTCAAACGAACTTCCTTAACTAGACTCTCATACTCTCAAAGAAACCAGGAATCTAATGATGGGTAAATCACCAATTTCTAAAGTCACATAAATTCAAAGTCCAAATCAGTTTTGTTATAGCTTAAAATCTGCTACGTCTTTCTGCCCACAGAGATTTCCCTAGAAAAGAAAGACACATTAGAATGGCATAGAGCTTGAGTCTTTCCTACTTTAACATTCACGAACATGTTAATATATAATTAATTATATGAAAAGAAGACCACTTCTAAAATTACCAAAAGATGGTCTTTCATTATATAAGACACGAAAAAAAGTCAATTAAAAGAATTCTTAAATTTTCAACACATAGATCTGTGTCACACAATTTCAAATAAATTACAGGTTGACAAGACAGATTTTAAAAAATTCATAAAGGCTCAAATTGTGATGTGTTTTCCACCACTTGAGTCAAGAACTTTGAGGAATCTTTATTTTCAGGTGTACCTCAAACTTCACAGTCTTTCCAATCTCTCTTGGTCTTATTACTCCAGAAAATTTCTAGCACTGTCCAACAAAAGTCTAAGTTACAAAATGAACTTATAAAGTGTTTGGCCAGGACTCTATCAATGAATAATGAATAGAATGTCTCATGAAAATTTAACAGTTACAGGGGCAGTGATACTTTCCTATATACAACGTTAAAAATTATTTTAAATCACTAGATACTGTTTCAAAATCAATATTATGATGATAAGACTGGGTAACAAGTAACTTAAAAAGAACATCACTTTACCACTTGACAATTACTTTTTAAACAATAACGATCCCCACCAAAATGCCACTTGGAATAGACAGATAATCAATTGGCACTTTCAATTTGCAGTTTGTAGTACTTAAGACTTAAACTAACTCTTCTTTTGGTTAGAGAGAGTGTCTTCTCTCCTCCTAAAATCAGAAAATGAACATGCTCTGATGCCCATACACACAGCCAGTGGAAGGCCAATATTATTTCAATGCCAGGGGAGCTTTCACACTCTGAGAGAGGGCAAAATCTTCACTCAAGGTAATTTTTTTTGCCTTTGTGCCAACAGTCAAAGGTGCTAATTCTTGAGAGCACCGTTGAACAGCATTATTGAAGTTTCCACTTCATATACGTGAATAAAATTTTACATATACTGATTTCTAGCTAGCGGTCAAACTCACTTCACTGCTACACATTTGCATTTACAACTCTTCCTCTTTGAAAGAACTGAGAGAAAACAGAGAATGAACCTAACTTTAGTACGGAAACTGAAACAACCAAATCCATCCTACACAAGTGCTTCATCCCGGATACGAAGAGGCAGGGTACTCGGAAGGGCAGGAAAATTAGAAAATAACTCTATGCTCCATAAAATACCAAACCTTGCTTCAAAACTCAGACACTCTTCTTGGGGTTGAATCTATCCCACTGGAGAGCAAATCGGCTGTATTGGTCCTGTTTTCTCTGGCCACCTAAATGCTGCCATTTACGAGAAACTCGTCGGAGTTGAATCAAAGTGACTTTGGGACGAAATGCCAATATAATCTGCAGCGTGTAACTCTACACACAAGCCAACGTTTCTCACTGAGCATCCCCCTCCCCCTTCGCTTTTAACTTCCCCTTAAGATGGGGACAGTCACATAGACATTTTTTGAAAATCAAAGAGAAAAATAAATAAATAAATAAATAAATAAATAAATAAATAAAAGCACCCCATCTTGATCACCGACGGGACTCCGGCGCCCGGTGAGGTCGGAGGGCACAACGCTCCCCGTCGCTCCGCGAACTCCTCCTGGAGGTCGACAAGTTTCCCCTTCCCCTTTCCCGGAACCCGCCGCAGCCCAGGGTGAAGGGGAAGGGGAAGGGGGCGGCAGCTGGCGCCGGAACCGCGCGACCTGGAAGCCGGGGCCTTTTCGGCTCGCCGGCCGCGCCCGGCGCAGGGGCCCGCGTTCGAGCGCCGCCCGGTCGCGCGTGGGCGGTCCCTCCGCTGGGCCCCTCGGCCGCGCCCCCTCCCTGCCCGCGGGCCCCCGGCTCCCCGGCTCTGTCGGGGCCAAACGCCCTGCCGCCTGCCCCCTGCCCCACCACCCCGGCGGCGAGCCCACCCCCAGCAGCGGCAGCGGGGATGGGGCGGCGAGGGCCACGGGCCCCTTCCCCGGGAAGGCGCGGGGCCCGGCCCCGGGCGGCCCGCAGCCCCCGCTGCCGAGGCGGCGCCCG